>NC_142481.1:31785909-32088939 GCF_049115385.1 Moschus berezovskii | reverse complement strand
CTCTCACTGGGTTACTTTGGAGATTAATGTTGATGGCATGTCTAAAATGCCCTAAAGGCATGGTCTGAAATAGAGTTGCAAAAATATGTTGCCCTGCCTCATATAATGCCGACTTTTCCAACCAATGGCAAGCCTCCTGCATTTTTCATTTCCACTGGTGAAAGTGACTTAAGTACTATGCAATCATGTAAGTACTTTGAGTTGAAATAGTAAATAAGGAATAGGGGTATAATACAGTCAATCATAAAAAACAAAACAAAAACCTCCTCTACAATAAAAGATTCATTTTCCATGTCAACTGCTCCTAACGCTACTAGAGGTAATTTCTATTTGCCAATCATAATTAGTCACAAGTAGCTGTCAAAAGGCCATAAAAATCCAATGAAAATATGGTTCCTTTCTCATTATAAAACTTATGGAAATAAAAAGACACATGTGGATACAGCATAAGGGATATGGGATAGCTCTTGGACCACTTTTATAAGGATATTAATTTCGTTCATGAGGGCAGAGCCCTCATAACCTAATCACCCCCTAAAAGGCTCACCCCATAATATCATCAATGGGCATTAAGAATTAATCATATGATTTTTAGAGGGTTCAAACACTCAGCCTATAGCATGAGTATATACCCAAAAGAGTCTACTCATTGGAAAAGACTCTGATGCTGGGAAAGACTGAAGGCAAAAGGAGAAGGGGGAGGTAGAGCATGAGATAGTTAGATAGCATGACTGACTCAATAGACATGAATTTGAGGAAACACCAAGTGATAGTGAAGAACCTGGTGTGTTGCTGTCCTTGGGGTCTTAAAGAGTAGGATATTACTCAGCAACTGAAAAGCAACAAAATATCCGAAAGAAATGAAAGCAGGATCCCAAAGAAATATTTGTACATACATGTTCATATCACCGATATTCACAATAGCTATAATATGTAAGTAATTTGGGATAAACCAATGGATGATGATTACCAATGGGTAATTAAAATGTAGTATTTGCATATATTATCAATCAACCTTAAAAAGAAAGGATATCATGACAAATGCTACAACATAGATAATGGCTAAGGATATTTTGATAAGTTAAACAAAGATATGTTTTACTGATGGATTGGAAGAATTAATATTGTTAAAACAACCATGCTGCCTAAGGCAATCTACAGATTCAATGCAATCCCTAGCAAAATATCAATGGCATTTTTCAGAGAACCAGAACAAAGAATTTTAAAACTTGTATGGAAACACAAAAGACACTGAATAGCCAAAAAGAACTTGAGAAAGAAAAACAACATTAGAGATATCAAGTCACCTTGATGTCAAACTATACTACAAAGCTACAGTAATTAAAATAGTACTGACACAAAAACCGGAGAAGGCAATGGCACCCCACTCCAGTATTCTTGCCTGGAAAATGCCAAAACACATGTAGATCAATGGAATAGAATAAAGAGTCCAGAAATGAACCCAAATTTATATGGTCAATTAATCTACAGTAAAGGAGGCAAGAATATACAATGAGGAAGACAGTTTCTTCAATATGTGATGTTGAGAAAACTGGACAGCTGCATGCAAAAGAATCAAAATGGATTACTTTCTTGTACCATATACAAAATAAGCTCAAATGAATTAAAGATTTGAATGTAAGATCCAAAGTCATGAAACTCCTAGATGAAAATATATGCAGTGTGCACTTTGATGCTGGACAGAGCAATATTTTTGGATTGATCACCTTAGGCAAGGGAAAGAAAAAGAAAAGTGAAAGTGAAGTCACTCAGTCATGTCCAACTCTTTGTGAGGACTCTTAGGCAAGGAAAACAAAAGCAAAAATAAACAAATGGGGCTGTATCAAACTAAAACATTTTGTACAGCAAAGGAAACTATCAACAAAATGAAGGGCACCTATTGAATGGGAGAACACATTTGCAAAAGATACATCTGATAAGGGATTAATATAACACAACTCAACATCAAATAAACAAACAAAAAAATGTGGTTTTAAAAATGGGCAAAGGACTTGACCAGACATTTTTCCAAAGAAGACATAAGATGACCAACAGGCACATGAAAAGATGTTCAACTTCAGTAATAATCAGGAAAATGTAAGTTAAAACCACAATGAGATGTCACCTCACCTGTTAGGACTATTATCAAAATGATAAAAGAAAAATAACAAGTATCAGTGAGGATGTGGAGAAAAAAGAATCCCTGTTCATGGGAATGTAAATTGGTGTAGTCAATATGGAAAGCAGTATGGAAGTTCCTCAAAAAGTTTAAAAATAGAAGTACATTATGATCCAGCAATTCCATCCCTGGATATGTTTCCAAAAAATATGAAAACACTAACTCAAAAAGATACATGCACCCCTATATTCATTACAGTATTATTTACAATAGCCAAGAGCCAAGATATGGAAGCAACATAACTGTCGATCATAGATCAATGGATAAAGAAAATGTGGTGTGTATGTAAGTATGTATCTGTGTGTATTTATAAAATGGAACTTGATCATTACTCTGCCATCAAAAAAGAATGAAATCTTGATATTTGCAACACAACAGATGGCCCTACAGGGTTTTATGCTAAGTGAAATAAGTCACTTATTTCGAAGAGAAAGACAAATACTGTGTGACTGTATTTACATGTGGAAATTAAAAATCAAAACAAATGAACATAACAAAACAGAAACAGAGCAATATATATATAAGGAAAAAACAGGGAGTTGACAGAGGCAAAGGGTGGGAGGGAGGAGAGAAGAAGGTATGGAAGATTAAGAGGTACAAACTTTCATTTACAAAATAAATGAGTCACAGCTATGAAATGTACAGTATGGGGAATATAGTCAATAATAATGCTGTATCTTTAAATGATAACATATGGTAACTAGGCTTATTATGGTGAAATATTGAATTGCTATGCTGGACACTAAGAACTAACACAGAATAGTAGGTCAATTATACTTAAAAAACAAACTCACACAGATCAGATTTGTGGTTACCAAAGTGGAGGTGGGGGACAGGGAGAACTGAATGAAGGTAGTCACATTCCAATTATAAGATAAAGAAGTACTAGCGATGTGACGTACAACACGATAAAAATAATTAATACTGTGATATTAGATACGTCATTGTTGAGAGAGTAAATCCTAAAAGTTCTCATCAAAAAGAAAAAAGAAGTTTTTCCTTTCATTATGAATCTATACAAGATGATGAATATTGACTAAAGTTACTGTAATTATTTCATGATGTATGTAACTCAAATCATTATGTTCTACACCTTAAACTTATACAGTGATGTATGACAATTACAGATTAATAAAACTGAAAATTAAAAAAATGATTAATTTGGTAGATTTTAGGTTATGTGTGTTTTTCACCACAATAGGAAAAAAATTGGGAAAAAATATATAACTGACATTCTAAATGGGAAATTAAATAATAGAAAAGTAATAGATGAATCCAAAGGCAGGCAAGAATCAGAAAAAAAATAAGAATAATATAAGTTGGTTAAATAAAGAATAGTAATGATTTAACCCAAATAATAATTACACTAAATACATGTAGAATAAATTCTTCATAAAAAAGACAATGGCTGGTAGGCTGGATAAATAAACAATATCCAATGATTTTTTGTTTACAGAAAACAACATTTTAATATAAGAATATAAAGTGTGAACCTAATGAAAAAAGATATGTAATGCAGACACTAATGAAAACCTAGGTAGCATAGCTAACATTAGATAGTCTTAAGATATGCAGTATTACAGGATACACAGAGGGACATTTCAAGATGTTAATAAGATCAACCTTCAGACATAAATAATAATCCTAAATTATATTTATCTAAGATCATAATTTAAAACATATTAAAACTTATACAGTGGAAGTGAGAAAAGATTTAAGGGACTAGATCTGATAGAGTGCCTGATGAACTATGGATGGAGGTTCGTGACATTGTACAGGAGACAGGGACCAAGACCATCCCCATGGAAAAGAAATGCAAAAAAGAAAAATGGCTGTCTGAGGAGGCCTTACAAATAGCTGTGAAAAGAAGAGAAGCGAAAAGCAAAGGAGAAAAGGAAAGATATAAGCATCTGAATGCAGAGTTCCAAAGAATAGCAAGGAGAGATAAGAAAGCCTTTCTCAGCTATCAATGCAAAGAAATAGAGGAAAACAACAGAATAGGAAAAACAAGAGATCTCTTCAAGAAAATTAGAGCTTCCAAGGGAACATTTCATGCAAAGATGGGCTCGATAAGGGGCAGAAATGGTATGGACCTAAAGAAGCAGAAGATATTAAGAAGAGGTGGCAAGAATACACAGAAGAACTGTACAAAAAAGATCTTCATGACCAAGATGATCACGATGGCAAGATCACTGACCTAGAGCCAACATCTTGGAATGTGAAGTCAAGTGGGCCTTACAAAGCATCACTACTAACAAAGCTAGTGGAGGTGATGGAATTCCAGTTGAGCGATTTCAAATCCTGAAAGATGATGCTGTGAAAGTGCTGCACTCAGTATGCCAGCAAATTTGGAAAACTCAGCAGTGGCCACAGGACTGGAAAAGGTCAGTCTTCATTCCAATCCCAAAGAAAGGCAATGCCAAAGAATGCTCAAACTACCACACAATTGCACTCATCTCACATGCTAGTAAAGTCATGCTCAAAATTCTCCAAGCCAGGCTTCAGCAATATGTGAACCGTGAACTTCCAGATGTTCAAGCAAGTTTTAGAAAAGGCAGAGGCACCAGAGATCAAATTGCCAACATCCGCTGGATCATGGAGAAACTAAGAGGGTTCCAGAAAAACATCTATTTCTGCTTCATTGACTATGCCAAAGCCTTTGATTGTGTGCCTCACAATAAACTGTGGAACATTCTTAAAGAGATGGGGATACCAGACCACCTGACCTGCCTCTTGAGAAATCTGTATGCAGGTCAGGAAGCTACAGTTAGAACTGGACATAGAACAAAAGACTGGTTCCAAATAGAAAAAGGAGTACGTCAAGGTTGTATATTGTCACCTTGCTTATTTAACTTATATGCAGAGTACATCATGAGGAACGCTGGGCTGGAAGAAGCACAAGCTGGAATCAAGATTGCTGGGAGAATTATCAATAACCTCAGATATGCAGATGACACCACCCTTATGGCAGAAAGTGAAGAGGAACTCAAAAGCCTCTTGAGGAAAGTGAAAGAGGAGAGTGAAAAGGTTGAAGTTCAACATTCAGAAAAGAAAGATCATGGCATCTGGTCCCATCACTTCATGGGAAATAGATGAAGAAACAGTGGAAACAGTGTCAGACTTTATTTTTTTGGGCTCCAAAATCACTGTGGAAGCTGATTGCAGCAATGAAATTAAAAGACGCTTACTCCTTGGAAGGAAAGTTATGACCAACCTAGATAGTATATTAAAAAGCAGAGAGACGCCTGGCTCCGGTGGCGCAGACGCGAGAGACACCCGGCTCCGGCGCAACCGACCACGTGCAGAATCGTGGCTGAGAGGAGCTGCCCCGCGCCCAGGGTTAGGGCGGTGGCTGAGAGGAGCTGTACCACATCCAGGAGGCGGTGGCTGCTTGGGCATCAGAGGGCCAAGAGGAGCTGATCCACATTCAAAGCAGGAGGGGGCAGCTTTGAGGAGATACCCCTCATCCAAGGTAAGGTACAGCGGCTGCACCTTGCTGGAGCAGCTGGGAAGAGATACTCCACGACCAAGTGGAATATAAGAATCCAGTGTTCTGGGGAGGAAGGAACAAGATGGCGAAGGGATAAGACGGCGAGACCACTTTCTCCCCCACAAATTCATCAAAAGAACATTTGAATGCAGAGTAAAGTCCACAAAACAACTTCTGAATACTGGCAGAGGACATCAGGCTCCCAGAAAAGCAGCCCATTGTCTTCGAAAGGAGAGAGAAGAAATCCAGCTCCACCCACCAGAACACCGACACATGCTTCCCTAACCAGGGAACACAGACAAGTCACCCGTCCAACCCCACACACAGCGAAGAAACTACATAATAAAGAGAACTCCACAAACTGTAAGAAGAGGGAAAGGCCACCCCAAACAAAGCATTATAAGCAAGATGAAGAGGCAGAGAAATACCCAGCAAGTAAAGGAACAAGATAATTGCCCACCAACACAAACAAAAGAAGGATATAGGGAATTTACCTGATAAAGAATTTCAAATTTTGATGGTGAAAATGATTCAAAATCTTGAAAGCAAAATGGAGTTACAGATAAATAACCTGGAGAAAAGGATGGAGAAGATGGAAGAAAGATTTAATAAGGACTTAGAAGAAATAAAAAAGAGTCAATATACAATGAATAATGCAATAGATGAGATCAGAAACACTCTGGAAGGAACAAACAGTAGAATAACAGAGGCAGAAGACAGGATAAGTGAACTAGAAGATAGAATTGTAGAAATAAATGAAGCAGAGAGGAAAAAAGAAAAAAGAATTAAAAGAAATGAGGACAATATTAGAGCCCTCTGGGACAATGTTAAACGCTCCAACATTCGAATCATAGGAGTCCCAGAAGAAGAAGACAAAAAGAAAGACCATGAGAGAATACTTGAGGAGATAATAGTTGAAAACTTCCCTAAAATAGGGAAAGAAATAATCACCCAAGTCCAAGAAACCCAGAGAGTCCCCAACAGGATAAACCCAAGGCGAAATACTCCAAGACACATATTAATCAAATTAACAAAGATCAAACACAAAGAACAAATATTAAAAGCAGCAAGGGAAAAGCAGCAAATAACACATAAGGGGGTTCCCATAAGGATAACAGCTGATCTTTCAACAGAAATTCTTCAGGCCAGAAGGCAGTGGCAAGACATACTTAAAGTGATGAAAGAAAATACCCTACAGCCCAGATTACTATACCCAGCAAGGATCTCATTCAAATATGAAGGAGAAATCAAAAGCTTTACAGACAAGCAAAAGCTGAGGGAATTCAGCATCACCAAATCAGCTCTCCAACAAATGCTAAAGGATCTTCTATAGACAGGAAACACAGAAAGAGTGTATAAACTTGAACCCAAAGCAATAAAGAAAATGGCTACAGGATCGTACTTATCAATAATTTCCTTAAACGTAAATGGGTTGAAATTTTCAAAAAGGCTAGGAAACAATTCTCATAGCCATCAATAGTTCAATGTTGAGTTCATGAATAGTTTTTAAAGTTTGGGACAAACTGTAGTATTTGCTATTTGAAGTACTATTTGTAACTGGCATATTACGATGTAACATTGGTCTTCATTTCTAACTTAAAACGCCTAAAAATGCCTAACAGGTTTTTAGATTTGTGAATTTTAGTTGAAATGTATTTTACGATGTTACTAAACCTGCAGAAATATTGAAATATTTCAGAGAACTTATTCACTGTACATTTAATTTATTTTATTTATAAAAGTTATGAACTGTAGAAAGTTTTACTTGTTGGGTCAAATGCTTGTTGCTTCAAATGCTTGTTGCATTTGAAGTGCTAGTTACAAGAAAATCAAATACCTTCAATGTATAAATGCTATTAAGTTTTTAAAGGACTCTGGAGTATAAGTAAGTTTGTTTAAAGAAATTTAGTCTGTTCAAGTTGAATCAGCTCTGTCAAACATTAATTAAAAGCCTCATTAAAAAAATAAAATAAAGATTCAGATGCTCAGGAAGAAAATAAAATAAAATAAAATTTATTCCTAAAAATAAATAAATAAATAAAAGATCCGTAATGTGAAAAAATAAATAAATAAAAAGCAGAGATATTACTTTGCCCACAAAGGTCCGTCTAGTCAAGGCTATGGTTTTTCCCGTGGTCATGTATGGCTGTGTGAGTTGGACTGCGAAGAAGGCTGATCGCCAAACAATTGATGCTTTTGAACTGTGGTGCTGGAGAAGACTCTTGAGAGTCCCTTGGACTGCAAGGAGATCCAACCAGTCCATCCTAAAGGAGATCAATCCTGGGTATTTATTGGAAGGACTGATGCTAAAGCTGAAACTCCAATACTTTGGCCTCCTCATGCGATGAGTTGTCTCACTGGAAAAGACTCTGATGCTGGGAAGGATTGGGGGCAGGAGGAGAAGGGGACGATAGAGAATGAGATGGCTGGATGGCATCACCAACTCGATGGACATGAGTTTGAGTGAACTCCGGGAGTTGGTGATGGACAGGGAGGCCTGGCGTACTGTGATTCATGGGATCGCAAATAGTCGGACACTACTGAGTGACTGAACTGAACTGAAAACAAATCCTTGCTAAGAAAACAGAAAAATCTACAGTCTTAGGGAAATAGATGTCTATGAAACTTCAACAGAATAATCAGGTAAAAATTTAAAGAACATAAAATAGTGTGACAGAATGATTAATAAAGTAAATAAAACTGATATTTCTAGAACCCTGCAAAAAATAACTGCAAATGAACAAAATTTTCAAGTATATATATGTGTATGTGTGTGTGTATATATATATATATATATAAATAATCAGAATTGACCAGATGACAGACCATAATCAGAATCTGAAGGACTGTTATAGGATTAAAATCATGCATAATTTAACATCCTAAACCAATGGGTTAAATTTACATATCTACAACAAAAATGTACGTTCAAACCCCTCAAATATTAATTAACTAATTAAGCAATAGAATTCTAAAAAACCTTGGGACACAAAAGAAATCATAATATGAATCTGAATGGCTACTAAATGTATTTGATGGAAAGAAATGATGAAAATAAGAGCAAGACCCAGTGAAGTGAGGAACACACAAGTAAAAGTGAAAATCTACAAAAGTGGATTGAAATTAGTGGTAGAAGAAAAGAAAGCACAAATAACTGGTATTATGAATGAGAAAATCACAAAAACCATACAGGCAGTAATTATAGTAAGTTTTATGAAAAATTATTATAATAATTATGAACAGTTCATCAGAAAATTTAAGTGAAATGGACAAATTTTTTCCAAACACACCAAATGGACAAAAGAACAAGTAGAAAACCTGAGAGGTTTATATCTATTAAACTGATATATGTAAGTAAAATTTTTCCTAAAAATAAAACTTCAGGCCCAGCATTGCTTGTGAGTTATGTGAGTTATTCCAATAGAATAAATGTCAGCACCTACACAAAATTATATAAAAAATAGAATATGAAGAAACACTAACTCTTTCTATGAGTTTATTATATATGGTCTTGATACTAAAACCAAAAAACATTTTGAGAATGGAAATTGGCAAGACAATCTTGCATGCACGTAAATGAAAATATCTTAATAAAATATTTAAAATGAACACTACATTATTTAAACAAGATAATACATCACATTCAAATGAAGATTATTTCTGAATGCTTGGTGTTCACGTTTAAAGTTCAATAAAGACAATTCACCACACTAAGGAATAAAGGAGGTATAATTATCATAACTAAAAAGCATCTTGATGAAAGTGAAAGAGGAGAGTGAAAAGGTTGGCTTAAAGCTCAACATTCAGAAAACTAAGATCATGGCATCTGGTCCCATCACTTCATGGGAAATAGATGGGGAAACAGTGTCAGGCTTTATTTTGGGGGGCTCCAAAATCACTGCAGATGGTGATTGAAGCCATGAAATTAAAAGACACTTACTCCTTGGAAGAAAAGTTATGACCAACCTAGATAGCATATTAAAAAGCAGAGACATTACTTTACCAACAAAGGTCCATCTAGTCAAGGCTATGGTTTTACCAGCGGTCATGTTTGGATGTGAGAGTTGGACTGTGAAGAAAGCTGAGTGCCGAAGAATTGATGCTTTTGAACTGTGGTGTTGGAGAAGACTCTTGAGAGTCGCTTGGACTGCAAGGAGATCCAACCAGTCCATCCTAAAGGAAATCAGTCCTGGGTGTTCATTGAAAGGACTGATGCTGAAGCTGAAACTGCAATACTTTGGCCACCTCGTGCAAAGAGTTGACTCATTAGAAAAGACCCTGATGCTGGGAGGGATTGCAGGCAGGAGGAGAAAAGGACGACAGAGGATGAGATGGTTGGATGGCATCACCAACTCGATGGACATGAGTATGGGTAAACTCCAGGAGTTGGTGATGGACAGGGAGGCCTGGCGTGCTGTGATTCATGGGGTCACAAAGAGTCGGACATGACTGAGTGACTGAACTGAACTGAAATATTAAAACAGATGAAAAAAGCATTTTAGAATATTCATCACTGATTTATGAAATAAACTCTTTGAACTAGAAATTAGAACATTTAAACTAGTAAAGAGATTCTACAAATATTTTCAGATAAATTGTACTCTGTGGTAAATTATTAAAAACTTTTTCTGAAGATGAGGAATCAGAAAAAAATGTTTCACTATTACTACCTCTGTTTAATGATAATTACGTTAGAAGATTGCTATGGTATAAATGTGTTTCCTCACAATTCATATTCAAAAATGATGGTAATAGCAAGGGGTGCATTTGGAGGGTGATTAGGTCATGAGCATGGAGCCCTTAGGAATGGGTTAAATGCGCTTGCACAAAGAGATTCCACAGAGCTCGCCTGTTCCACCATCTGAAGATACAATGAGAAGTCAGAAAACTGAAAGAGAATCTTCACCTGACCATGCTGGCCCCCCAGATTACAGACTTTCAGCCTCTGAAACTGTAAGAAATAAATATATACTGTTTATAAGCCACCCAGTCTCTGGTATCTTGTTCAGTTCAGTTCAGTTGCTCAGTCGTGTCCGACTCTTTGCTACTCCATGTACTGCAACATGCCAGGCCTCCTTGTCCATCACCAACTCAAACTCATGTCTATTGAGTCAGTAATGCCATCCAACCATCTCATCCTCTGTCATCCCCTTCTCCTCCCGCCTTCAATCTTTCCCAGCATTACGGTCTTTTCAAATGAGTCAGTTCTTCACATCAGGTGGCCAAAGTACTGGAGTTTCAGCTTCAACATCAGTCCTTCCAATGAACACCCAGGATTGATCTCCTTTAGGATGGACTGGTTGGATCTCCTTGCAGTCCAAGGGACTCTCAAGAGTCTTCTCCAACACCACAGTTATTAGACAGGCTCTATCCAATATAATACACAAGAAAAATAAAGGAAAACATTCAGTTCAGTTCAGTTCAGTTCAGTCGCTCAGTCGTGTCCGACTCTCCGCGACACCATGAATCACAGCACGCCAGGAAAACATTACATGTATATAAAAATGGGAAAGAGAAAAATTAAAATTTCCATGATTGTTTATATAAAAACTCTAAGATCAAAGAACATATGTTAATACCAATGTGTGAATACAGGCACTGTAAAGTATATGCAGAACTATATTCAAAACTGGGAAAGGAGTATGCCAAGGTTGTATATTGTCACCCTGCTTATTTAACTTATATGCAGAGTACATCATGCAAAATGCCAGGCTGGATGAAGCACAAGCTGGAATCCAGATTGCTGGGAGAAATACCAACAAACTCAGATATGCAGATGACACCACACTTACAGCAGAAAGCCAAGAGGAACTAAAGAACCTCTTGAAAGTAAAAGATGAGCGTGAAAAAGCTGGCTAAAAACTCAACACTCAAGAAACTAAGATCATGACATCCCATCTCATCACCTCATGGCAAATTGATGGGGAAATGACGGAAACAGTGACAGAGTTTATTTTCTTTGGCTCCAAAATCACTGCAGATGGTGACTGCAACCATGAAATTAAAAGACGCTTGCTCCTTGGAAGAAAAGCTATGACAAACCTAGACAGCATATTAAAAAGCAGAGGCATTACTTTGCCAACAGAGGTCCGTCTAGTCAAAGCTATGGTTTTTCCAGTAGTCATATGGATATGAGAGTTGGACCATAAAGAAGGCTAAGCACCAAAGAATTGATGCTTTTGAACTGTGGTGTTGAAGAAGACTCTTGAGAGTCCCTTGGGCTGCAAGGAGATCCAACCTGTCAATCCTTAAGGAAATCAATCTTGAATATTCACTGGAGGGACTGATGCTGAGGCTTCAGTACTTTGACCATCTGATGAAAATGGTCACTGGAAAAGCCCACTGACTGGAAAAGACCTGGATGCTGAGAAAGACTGGAGGCGGGAAGAGAAGGGGACAATAGAGGATGACATGGTTGGATGACATCACCAACACAATGCACGAGTTTGAGCAAGCTCCAGAAGGTGGTGAAGGACAGGGAAGCTTGGCTGCAGTCCATGGGGTTGCAGTCAAGACACAACTGAGTGACTGAACAACAAAATATTTCATTCATGTACACAGGCACTAAAACCCTTAGAATATAAAATGGAAAAATAAAAGGTAACATTTACAATGGTATGAAAATAACATCAAATATAGAGGGTAAATATGACATGAGATATGCAAGACCTTCACACAGTAAATGAGAGAGAAAAGAGGACCTAATAAATGTATCTTTTAAAATATAAATGCTCAACAAGAATTTTGTTTCATTTTGACCTTTTATTTTTAATTTATTTCTCTTATATTGTATCTTGAATACAATTGCTAATAACATCAAGATTTTCTAAAGAAACAACATAATTGAATGTCTTGAACTACAAGATATTAATATAAAGAACACTAAAGAATGAGTCATGTCAAATTGGTCCAAAGTTAAATGAACAAAAAATGGAGGGGCTTCCCTGATAGTCCAGTGGTTGCGAATCTGCCTGTCAATGCAGGGGACACGGATTCAATCCCTGTTCTAGGAGGATCCCACATGCCACAGAGCAACTAAGCCTGTTCACCACAACTACTGAGCCTGTGCTCTGCAGTCCATGAGCTGCAACTGCTGAAGCCCATGAGCCCAGAGCCTGTGCCTCACAGCAACAGAAGCCACCGCAATGAGAGTCCGTGCACTGCAATGAAGGGTAGTCCCTGCTTGCTGCAACTAGACAAAGCCCATGCTCAGCAATGAATATTTCAGCCCAGCCAAAAACCAATTTAAAAAATGGAATAACATGTTTAAACCTAAAACTGCTCTTAAAACTAAAAAAATATATATATTTTTAATCTAACAGAATAGATAGGTCAGAAGCAGACTCACTCAAGTAAAGTAGAATAATTTATGACAAATATATCAGTCGGGGCACAAAAACTGCATGTCTTTTAAATAAATAATATACATGCTCTTGTATAGTCATAGTGAAAAAATGAATTTATACTCTTACCACACATCATAAACAAAATAGGTCCCAGATTGTTTATAAATCTAAATATGAAAGGTTGAACAATGAAGATTCTAGAATGTACATATAGCATAATTATTTTATGACTTGGGAAGGAAAAATTGCTAACATACATAATGTAATAACCATAAAAGAAAAATTTCCTTTAGTGAACTACATTAAAAATAAAACTTTCAACTTATATCAAAAAAATCTTTACAAAACATATATTTGGCAAAGGACTCATCATATGTAGAGTACATTTGGAACTCTCACAAATGCATAATAAACAGATACACAATCCAACTGTGGGGGAAAAAAGACAAAAGAGGAGGGGAATAGGGAGGGAGAAAGGAAGGCGGGGAAGAGAAAAAATAGGTAAGTCCTTGAATAGAAAGTTTACCAAAAACTGTATACCCAAATGTTCAGCAAATATGCGAAAAGTTGCTTATTGCCACTAATCAGAGAAATTAAAATAAAAACCACAACAAAATAAACTACAAACCACTAGCATGGTTGAAATTATATGGTAACTCCAAGTATGCAAGAAGAAAGAGCAGTAAACACTCATATTGGAAAAAGCTATTTAGAGATATGTTTGAGATTAGCTGTTAAACCAAGCACATCATAAGATTCAGCAAAGTAACTCCTACATATATATATATATATATATATAAAACAAGAGAAATGCCTACATATGTACCACAGAGACATATACAAGAATTTTTATGGCAGCAGTACTTGTAGTATCCCTGATCAGGAAACAACCTTGAAGTCTATCAAGAGAATAAAACGGATAAATAAATGGTGATATATTCATGCAATGAAAAACATACAGCTACAGAGTTCTCACATGCTCCCTCCCCTCATAATCTCACCATCCGCTTCCTAGGTCAGAATGGTATGCATGCTACAGTTGATGAACCAACGTTGACACACCATTATCACCAAAAGTCTATAGTTGACATTAGACTTCACTCTGTGTTGTACATTCCATGGGTTTTGACAGATATATAAGAGCATGTGTCTACCATTACCGCTTCATACAGAATAGTTTTCAAGCCTTAAATATCCCCTATAGGCCACCTATTCATCCTTTGCTCCCTCCATACACTGACAGTTACCAATCTTTTCACTGTCTCCACAGTTTTGCCTTTTCTAGAATGTCATGTAGTTTGAATTTAACAGTATGCAGTCTTTTCAGATTAGCTTTTTCATTGAGTAATTCACATCTAAGATTCCTCTTTGTATTTTCATTTATTTTCTTCTTAGTAATGAATAATGTTACATTGTCTGGATGCACCATATTTTTTGTTTTGTTTGCCTGATTTTAAGCATTAACTTAGTGACAGACATCTTGCTGCTGCTGCTAAGTCACTTCAGTCGTGTCCGACTTTGTGTGACCCCATAGACGGAAGCCCACCAGGACATCTTAGTTTCCTTTAAATTTTGGCGATTATGAATAAAACTGCTACAAACATCTATGTACAGGTTTTGTGTGGATATAGTTTTCAATTCATTTGTCAAAGTTTAAGGAGCATGATTGCTGAATACAATGGTAAGATATTTAGTTCTCCAAGAACTACCAACTGTCTTCCCAAGTGGCTGTGCCATTTTGTATTAATACCAGTAATGAATGAGAATTCATGTTGTTCCACATCCTTGTCAGCATTTAGTACTGTCAATGTTTTTAATTTTAGCAATATAGTATGTGTGTAGTAGTATCTAGTTTGTCTTTTACTTTGAAATTCTCTAATTACATATGATGTTGAGCATCTTTTCATATGTCTATTTGTCATGTGTATATCTTCTATGGTGAGATATTTTGCTCATTTAAAACTGAATTATTTTCTTATGATTAAATTGTAAGAGTTATGTGTATATTCTAGATAATAGCTCTTTTATCACATGTCTTTTGCAAATATTTTCTTCCAGTCCATGATATGTATTTTAATCTTTTGACAATAGTTTTTTCAAAGCAATTAAAAAAATGTAATGGCATTCAACTTATTATTTCCTTCACCCCCTTTGCTGTTGTATCTAAAAACTCATCTCTAGACCAAAGGAGAGTTTCTCCTGTATTGTATTCTAGGAGTTTTATAGTTTTGAAATTTTAAACTTGGTTCTATGAGCCATTTTGAGAATATTTTTAATTTTTGGCCTGGTTTTTCTGAAGAATGGAGCTCAAAGTCTAAAACCCCAACAACTTTGCAAAGCTATTAAGGAATATTCACCAGTGAAGATTGGTAAGGAAATAATTTCTTTCATTTATTGACCATCCAATGGAGTCTTGTAATATACTGAATCATGTGGGAAATAGAGTATCTCAGAATACATCTTCTGTAAAGAGTCTTGGCAAATTGTTTCTCTTTGTGCTACATTTAATGGATCAGTAATATATTGCATGTTAGGTAAATTTTTTCAAAATGTATTTAACAAAGAAATTCATTTTTATCTACTTCGATAATATCTATTCTGCCTTCTCCAAATAGATATTATCGAAGTAGACAAAAATGGATTTCTTTGTTAAATACATTTTGAAAAAATTTACCTAACATGCAATATATGTCTTTACCATCAGGATATTTATGAGGGCTTTAGTGATTCTGGTGACTCTCCAAATGGGCAATACATTAACTAGAGTTCTCTCGTCTCATTTTACTGAACATACAATACTTTCTTGAAAAACTAGTATTTTGAATGAAAACAAAATATTATTTTATAGATTCATGTCAATGTATGGCAAAACCAATACAATAATGTAAAGTAAAAAAAAAAAAAAACAGAACACATTACAAGTCAAAAAATGAAAAAAAAGAATGAAAGTTTAATTTAAAATGAAAAAAAAAGAAAATGAAAAAAAAAGAAAATAAGCTCATGACATGAAGCATGAAGTTCACTATTATGTCAAAAGTTATTCAGTTAGTTATTCGAATGTTTGGTATTGACACTGACTATCCAGTATTCCTGCCTGGAAAATCTCATGGACAGAGGAGCCTGGAGGGCTATAGTCCATGTGGTCACAAAGAACTGGACACAACTGAGTAATTAAGCCACCGTTAACCACCACCATCTACTTACAAGCTGGTGTTGATTTAATTTCCATTTACTCCTTGAAGAGAGTGAAGACTCATTCATTAAATGTTTGTGAAGCATTCTATCGTGGTGTTCCGGACAGTGGGACATGGCATTATGATGTCAACTCATTTAATCTTAACACATTCCCTTATATCATGATACAACATAGTCTAATGTTTTATGAGTTTGTCTTAATGAATACATTGCTAACTCTATTCAGCCCTTTGTAATTAACAGGGCACCAAGATTATTTGAGTGTAGCTTATGTCATCTGGGGGCATTCAGGACTTGTCCCAGTGCCCTCATTCACGGAAAGTCTATTTAGGCCTCTCTATATGCTCACTGACATTGTGAAAATGTCATGTTTGTAGCTGGTAATTTTGCCGTCAGAAAAATCTGTGCATTGATGATGATAAATTTATCTTCTTCTTTAAAAACATCATTAATTAAATTTTCCTGAAATCCATTTGACTCCTTGTAGAGTCAGATAAATGCTAAGTTTGGGCACATATATTCTTCAGAGAATCAAAGAAGACTTGAGATGACAGCAGTCAGTGAGAATTCTGAGCTAGGATTAACATTTTGAAAGAACTTGTCCATCTATTAAACAAAAGCTAAATCTGATTCAGCTTGAGTACAACATATGTATTTCCAAAGCAAAGCATTCGTTCAAAGTATCTTAACAGTCCAGGTAACAGGGTATTTATTATTAATGTTACTCTATGAGTAGAAAACTCTTTAAAATTTTTTAATGTCTTACAAATTCACAATTCAACTATGGTAAAATAGCTTTCACCTAATAATCTATTCAGGAATATTAAGAGAAACAGTGGGCATGTATGTGCAGTTCATGTCTGCACTACCCATCTGCCAAGGTTTCCCACATATATTATAAAGCAAAACAAAAAATATTTCAAAGTACACAAAGAGTTTTCTTAACAAAATCTTGTATTCATTGGTTAATTTGTAAAGGCTTACAAAAGCATTTGTTAAAATAAGTTTTGATCATTTTTAGCATAAACAAACAAACAAAAATTTCTAAATATCCCACTGGGTATGCTCATATGGGGAAAGAACAGCAGCCTCACCCAAAATGATGAAACTATCCCCTTTAATGTGGAAAAAGACCAAGAGCTCACAGAAACAGGAAGGTTAACTGGTAAGAATCTTAATTCTTTCATTTATTAGTCCATTTAAGATCATTTGATCATTTCCCTCATCTAGTAAAGGTGGGCCCTGTGAAAAATACAGTGTCATGTGTAGTAAAAAGTTAATAATATATAACCATAAGTTACATCATTCTTAGGATTCAATGGACATACAGGAAATTGCTGCCCCTTTTCCTTTCATGGAAAAAGTGTTCATTTATAAAATGCACAATAGTTGCTGTAGTGCTCAGTGCTAGAGAAAGGAAAGGACATTTGCTTTATTCTCACTGATTTACTGAAACAAGGCTATGTTGTATAATAAGATACTGTGAATCATTCAAATAAAAAAGATTGCACAAATTCCAATTTAACAGTTACAACACTTGTGTTTCCTCAAATCAATCTTCTACACGGCATCTAGGTGACATGTGGAATACTTGATTTTTAAGATATAATTTAAATGATATTGGGCAATTTATAATGTTATTAAGGCACTCTTCTGTTGGAAAGGATGGAGAAATGAAAACCTGACTTAACCTGCATGCGTTTACTGGGACTACCATAACAAAATACCACAGACTGTGTGGCTTAAATAACAGAAATGTATTTCTCACAGTTCCGGAGACTAGAACTCCAAGATCAAAGTGCAGAAGTGCAGTATCACAGTCCAAGATCCAAGTGTAGCCAGGTCTGCTTTCTTCTGGGGTCTCTCTCCTTGATCTGCAGACAGCCATCTTCTTACTGTGTCCTCCCATGGTTGTCCCGTGGTCTATGTGCATCTGTGTCCTAATTCTCTCTTTTTATAAGACCACCAATCGTAATAGATTAGGGTCCACTTTTATGGTCTCATTTTATCTCAGTCACCTCTTTAAAGGTCTTAACCCCAATACGGTCACATTCTCAGGCACTGGGCGTCACAATTTTAATGTATGCATTTTGGGCAGGCACAATTCCTACTCTTAACGAGTCTAAGACCAGATACCATATACGTAAGAGTTATTTTCAGATGTTGGATAGCAGGCAGCACAGAAATGTCACCTTTGAGAAAAGAGAAATGAAGGTGGACTCTGCTATGGCCCTAGTTTTCTTCCTAGAAACCCATTCCAGTTTCCAAACTAGGATAGAAATTTTCAAAGCAGAGCATAGTGGTTTCACTGAGTTGAGGAGACAGAGATTAGAAATTAGTGAGGTTAAAGAATATCACTGAGCAGAATTCTGGAGAAGACAGATCTACACAGAGAAAGAGTACCAGAAACCTGAACAGGAATCTGTTCTGTCTTTGCCAAACACTAAGCCAGGTATGTACATATGGAGCAAAATTCCAGGAGGCCTTGCAAAGAGTGATGAGTGTGCTGTAAACAGAATACTCCTCAGAAAACACACTACCTAGGCAGACTTTTTAGCTCTGATTCATTATAGATTTTTCATTTCTTACTTGAGCATCCTTATTGCCAAATTCAGACTGAAATTGAAGAAAGTAGGGAAAACCACTAGACCATTAGATATGACCTAAATCAAATCCCTTATGATTATACAGTGGAAGTGAGGAATAGATTTAAGGGACTAGATCTGATAGATAGAGTGCCTGATGAACTCTGGACGGAGGTTCGTGACATTGTACAGGAGACAGGGACCAAGACCATCCCCATGGAAAAGAAATGCAAAAAAGCAAAATGGCTGTCTGAGGAGGCCTTACAAATAGCTGTGAAAAGAAGAGAAGTGAAAAACAAAGGAGAAAAGGAAAGATATAAGCATCTGAATGCAGAGTTCCAAAGGATAGCAAGGAGAGATAAGAAAGCCTTCCTCAGCGATCAATGCAAAGATATAGACGAAAACAACAGACTAGGAAAAACAAGAGATCTCTTCAAGAAAATCAGAGATTCCAAGGGGACATTTCATGCAAAGATGGGCTCGATAAAGGACAGAAATGGTATGGACCTAACAGAAGCAGAAGATATTAAGAAGAGGTGGCAAGAATACACAGAAGAACTGTACAAAAAAGATCTTCACGACCAAGATAGTCACGATAATGTGATCACTGACCTAGAGCCAGACATCTTGGAATGTGAAGTCAAGTGGGCCTTAGAAAGCATCACTACTAACAAAGCTAGTGGAGGTGATGGAATTCCAGTTGAGCTATTTCAATGAAAGATGATGCTGTGAAAGTGCTGCACTCAATATGCCAGCAAATTTGGAAAACTCAGCAGTGGCCACAGGACTGGAAGAGGTCAGTCTTCATTCCAATCCCAAAGAAAGGCAATGCCAAAGAATGCTCAAACTACCGCACAATTGCACTCATCTCACATGCTAGTAAAGTCATGCTCAAAATTCTCCAAGCCAGGCTTCAGCAATATGTGAACCGTGAACTCCCAGATGTTCAAGCAGGTTTTAGAAAAGGCAGAGGCACCAGAGATCAAATTGCCAACATCCGCTGGATCATGGAGAAAGCAAGAGAGTTCCAGAAGAGCCTCTATTTCTGCTTCATTGACTATGCCAAAGTCTTTGACTGTGTGGATCACAAGAAACTGTGGAAAATTCTGAAAGAGATGGGAATACCAGACCACCTGACCTGCCTCTTGAGAAACCTGTATGCAGGTCAGGAAGCAACAGTCAGAACTGTACATGGAACAACAGACTGGTTCCAGATAGGAAAAGGAGTGCATCAAGGCTGTATATTGTCACCTTGCTTATTTAACTTATATGCAGAGTACATCATGAGGAACGCTGGGCTGGAAGAAGCACAAGCTGGAATCAAGATTGCTGGGAGAAATATCAATAATCTCAGATATGCAGATGACATTACCCTTATGGCAGAAAGTGAAGAGGAACTCAAAAGCCTCTTGATGAAAGTGAAAAAGGAGAGTGAAAAGGTTGGCTTGAAGCTCAGCATTCAGAAAAGAAAGATCATGGCATCTGGTCCCATCACTTCATGGGAAATAGATGGGGAAGCAGTGGAAACAGTGTCAGACTTTATTTTTTTGGGCTCCAAAATCACTGCAGATGCTGATTGCAGCCATGAAATTAAAAGACGCTTACTCCTTGGAAGGAAAGTTATGACCAACCTTGATAATATATTAAAAAGCGGAGACATTACTTTGCCAACAAAGGTCCGTCTAGTCAAGGCTATGGTTTTTCCCGTGGTCGTGTATGGATGTGAGAGTTGGACTGTGAAGAAAGCTGATCGCCAGAGAATTGATGCTTTTGAACTGCGGTGTTGGAGAAGACTCTTGAGAGTCCCTTGTACCTCAAGGAGCTCCAACCAGTCCATTCTAAGGGAGATCGATCCTGGGTGTTCATTAGAGGGACTGATGCTGAAGCTGAAACTGCAATACTTTGGCCACCTCATGTGATGAGTTGACTCATTGGAAAAGACTCTGATGCTGGGAAAGGTTGGGGGTGGGAGGAGAAGGGGACGACCGAGAATGAGATGGCTAGATGGCATCACCGACTCTGTGGACATGAGTTTGAGTGAGCTCCGGGAGTTGGTGATGGACAGGGAGGCCTGGCGTGCTGTGATTCATGGGGTCACGGAGGGTCAGACACGACTGAGCGACTGAACTGAACTGAACTTGGGCATTCAGTACAAACTGTAAAAGCCCCACAACTTGAGTAGTAGGGCTAAATAGTTTCTAAAGTAACAGGGACTCTTAAAAATTGCCTAGAACAAATCTCAACAAACTAAAGCTGATAGATGAGTGAATTAATGCTGTCATAATAAAGCTCTTAATTCCTTCCCTGGTGGTTCAGACAGCAATTCTTTAAAGAAAACAGCAAAATTCAGATACTCATGAATATAACATTCACAACATCCAAGATCCACTTAAAATTTGTGAAGCATGATGATGTGTAAAAAATGTCAACCAAAAAGTGTTTTAAATGATCATTAAAAACAGAAATGACAGAGATGATAAAATTTACAGAAAATACACTTTATTTGAAGTTTCCCTGGTGGCTCAGTGGAATAAGCCAATACAGGTGATATGGGTTTGATCCCTGGGTGGGGATGATACCCTGGAAAAGAAATGGAAACCCACTCCAGAATTCTTACATGGGAAATCCCATAGATAGAGGAGCCTGGAGAGCTTACAGACAATGGGATCAAAAAGTACTGGGCACGACTTAGCGCATACACACATCTGATTTTACCATGCTTAAGGATAAAAGTAAAATATGTACCAAATAAGGAGAGAAATGGAAGATACAAAAGAACCAAATGATATATCTAAAAAATAAAAATATAATATTGGTAATTTAATTATTCACTGGATGGGATTATCAGCAAAAAGACATTTGAGAAGACAATATCAGTAAATTTAAAGATAGAGGAGATATCAATTGATTAATCAAATTAAAGATATAGATGAACAGACTAAAATTTTCTTTTATGCGTTTATGAGTGTCAGAAGAACCTGAAATATAATTAAGACAAATCTGTCTAGGACTTGGACTTCTGGAAATACCAGAGTCATTGGAGGCTATTGTTTTTTCTACTAATCTGTGTACAGACAAACAAACCATTAAAATTCAGGTGGATACTAATAAGAGCATTTTCTCTAGAGTAAAATAAAAATAAACTCAGACTGGCAAACTGAATGACTAGGGAAAGCAGAGAGATCCATTCAAATATCTGGAATCTCTGAAAAGTCACTGGGCTAAACTAATCAATATTAAAGAGTATTTTCCATGATCCTCAATTTTCATGTGAAGATGGAAATCTTTACTCTCTGGCTACCTTATGAAAACTCGAAACTGATTCTAAAAGTAATAAAAATCAGTGATTCTGAGGTCCTTGGAATGGTTTGCTATTTGCTTAGGAAATCAGGATCATGTTCCTTATCTTCAGTTGAAGTAATAAAAGCCTAGAGGAAGTTACTTCTTCACTGAAGACAACAGAAGACATTATGACCCACAGGCTGTGCATTCCATATCCAGGTTTCTCACTCATCTAACAAGTGGTTTCGTGTTCTTTTCCCTCAATTCCATCATTTATGAAATGAAAATATAAAGTATACTTCCCATGGAAAAAGATTAAGTATATTCTGAGTCTAAATATTACTTTAGGAATTAAAACAATAAATGTTAGTGTCTGTATTTGTTAACTTATTTAACAAACATTTACAGTTTTGTATGTGCAGTTCAAATGTTATGGTGATAATCAAGATACAAAATGCCTTATTCATGAGTATAATACATTCAGGTAGGAAAAACAGACAATAATCAACACTTAAATCAACACAAATACAATAGAGAAATGTAAATATAAAGTGAAGTAAAGATTTGTAAAAGTGAATGGATGAAGCTAAGTTAAGCTTCCATTTCACATCATAACACAAAGTAATTTTCAGATGCATTATGGAATAACAATGTTAGAAGTAAACCTTGGAGACTACATATAAAAGCTAAGGGTGGCGGGAAACTTCTCAAACAAGAATGGGAATACATAAGCTCTATTAAAAAAAAAACAAATATAGAGAATCTTATAGTATAGCACAGGAAACTATATTCAGTATCCTGTGATAAACCGTAATAGAAAAGACTATGAAAAAGAATGGGACTTCTCTGATGATCCAGTGGTTAGGAATCTGCCAATGCAGGGAACACAGGTTGGATCCTTGGTCTGAGAGGATTCTCAGTTGCCACAGGGCAATTAACCCCACATGACACGACTACTGCAGCCCCCGTACCACAACTGGACTAGGGAAGCCAGCATGCCCTAGAGCCCCTGCTCTGCAACAAGATAAGCCACTGCAATGAGAAGCCTGCACACCACGACTAGAGAAAGTCTGCACGCAGCAACGAAGACCTGCTGCTGCTGCTGTTAAGTCACTTCAGTCGTGTCCAACTCTGTGTGACCCCATAGATGGAAGCCCACCAGGCTCCCCCCTCCCTGGGATTCTCCAGGCAAGAACACTGGACCTAGCACTGCCAAAAGTAAATAAATGGATGAATAATTTAGAAAAAAGAATGCATAAATGTATAACCAAATCGCTTTTCTGTACAGCAGGAATTAACACAACATTATAAATCAACCATACTGCAATAATTTTTTTTAAATGTAGGGAGACTTTTTGCAATAAAATTTGTAATGATAATGATAGATTAAAGGCTAAACTCCAATGAAAAACTGTTAAATTGACAAGACAAAAATGCAACAGTTAAGGATAACCAGTTCATACTAGAAAAATCCCAGTGTTTAAAGGAATAGGATATTTCGGATAAGCTGGTCATGATTGTCCTCTGCAAACAAAACTTGAATAAAATGAAGGATCAAGTCATGCAGCGGTCCAGTGTTGAATACACTGGGTGAAGTGAAGAATTAAAGCAACAGTCTTGAAACAGAAGCCACATTGTTCTCATCAAGAATTGCTAAACCTGTCAGCTAGCATGTGATAGATTATAGGGGACCAGAAAAGTGTCAAGAAGTTCTGTTAGCAGTTAATTGCAGCAATTAAGATGAGAGTTGATGGGGACTTCAATTCAGGTAGTGGGAAGGTATGAGGGGAATCATTCATATTTTGAATGCTTTTTCTAAAGTTAGAAGAAACAAGCTGCTTATGGGTTGGGTTCCATTTGTAAAAGATACAAAGTTTACTTAGCAGATATATGAGTTTAACCAAATTGCAAATCATTTAGTAGGAAAGAAACTGAAGCTGACCTCACAAAGTAATATTCAGGATTAAAATGGATAGTTTCTAAGAACTTCTAGGGAACTAAAACATTTACTAGACATTAAATGAAGTTATATAAAAGCTAAATGCTTAATTTCTTACAGTGCTTTATAATTTTTTTTAAAAAAAGGTAATTATGCGATTGATATAAATTTCAAATAACTAGAATAGGACATCTTGGAGAAGTAGATAAAAATCCTCCTGCCAACGCAGGGGACTCAGGTTTGATCCCTGGTCCATGAAGATTCCACATGCCACAGCTACTGACTTACTTTCCTTACAGCCACACTCTGCAACTACTGAAAGAAGCCAGGGTGCCTAGAGCCTGTGCTCTGCAACAAGAGAAGCCAATGAGAAGCCTGCACATCGCAACTGTAGAGTAGCCCCTGCTCGCCACAATTAGAGAAAGCCTGCAAGAAGCAACAAAGATGACCCAATGCAGCCAAAAGTAGAATGCAGTTTTAAAAACCTTAGAAATAACTAAAACAAGCACAAGGAAAAAAATCAATATCCATAAATCTGACTTCCCACATAACTATTAAGAAAGGGATAGACACATAATCTATAGACATAAATATACCTTAACATTTTTAGGTATTTCTTTTGAAAAATAAATATGAAATATAAAAACAAAGATACACATATATGATTAAAAATGGAATAATATTCAACCATTAGTACATTTACCTATGCATTTCTCTATTCATGTTGCTTATTAAACTTATATAAGTTAATTAACAATATGGCAGCTTTTATCATCAGTGCATTCAAAAAACTGACTTATTCTCATTCTCTCCCCTATGTCCTCCATTTCCATATGTGGAAACTAGTAAAATACTCTGAAGGCAGAATGATTTTAATGAGGACAGAGTGACTGATAAATTGAGACAACTTTGACTCCAGCAGAAGATTAGAAAAGAAAATTTTATCATAGCCATTTTTTTCCTTGCTACCACTGACTTGACCTGAGAAATTCATTGTAACATGAAAATTTAAAAAACCCTACAGACCTTGAGGGAGGAATTTCATCAAATGCTTCTGTTCGAGTAATAGCACATACAAATAGAATACATGCATCTGTGAAATATTAAATATCAATGCAATGTATAGTTATTCCAAAGTCATTCATTTTATATAAGATGTTAGACCTTGATCCTCCTTCCAATTTAACTTTGCCACTCTGCTCCTGATAGATTTCTTTTCAAGTAACGGCTATGCATGTGGATATAACAGCAGTGTAGATTTCAGTGCAACATGGTGTGCATTACCCAAGTCAGACTCACAATGATCTAAAAAGAAAACAAAATTTATAAAGTATAATATTTTGGTATTTTAGTTAAGTATTCATTTTTGTGTATTTGTTGTGTATATGTGTGACTAGCCATTGTAAAGAAAGAAATTAAGTTGAAATTTTTGTAAGTTTTAATTGGGGCAAAATTAATATCATCCATGAAGAGTCAGAGTTGGTCAAACCCAATACTCTGTAGTACATTAAGGAACTGGACAGTAACTGTAGGGTTTATGGTTGGGTTTGAATCCTATTTTCATTTTACAATACTTGACAACTTACTCATAAGCAAAGAACTGAAATTTCTTCTCCCATAACATGAGAGAAATAATTAGCCCAAAGACATTGAGATAAAAATATTAAGTGTGTAAGCACTTTCAATTCATCTAGCAAACATTTTATAAATATAAGCATGAATGAATTAAAATGCAGGCAAGGCTTCCTGAAGGAGGTAAAATGACTCATGGTTTTAAAGATGATTAGGGGTTCTTTTGGTCAACAAACAGGATGGGGCAAGGAGAAGGCATTCTAGACATGCACAAAGGAACAAATATACAGAGCATAATGCTTTAGGATATAACATTAGTTTAGTAGGGTTCATGCATAAAGTTTAGAATATCAGAAATTCCCAGTCATAGTAGAAACCTTGCTTACAATGAAGTCTTTCCAGATTGAATATTTCATTAAACATATTGGGTTAATACGATTCTTTACCATCTGAGTGACCAGGGAAGCCTCTAACAGACTGAGATTATGCAGTTATGTAATATAAAAGCCGAAGATGATAAATAAGATAACCTTATTTATTTTGAAGTGATGATTTATTGACCTTGTCTTTAGCAATAACTCTTGGACCTGATATTAGAACTCTAAAGTTTAGAAATTAATGGGATCTTGATCCTGGGTTCCTGGCTTTTCTGTTAATAGTTTCAGGATTCTTGAAAAGGTGTCTTGAAAAGGTGATATGCAACTGTACCCTTATGTCACTCCTGGTCATATATAATTTCTTTGCTCCCTGTGAATCTAAATTACCTTTTCTTAGACTAGGTAAAACAATTACTCCCAAATTAAATCCCTCCAGCAACTTTGTAATCTATGTTCCACATCAAGATTTATTTTTCTCTTATTTTGTTTTAACTAACAAAGGCTTGAGATTGAATGATGCAGAAAAATTCCCTCAACAAGATTTCTACCTGAAGGTCATTCTTTTACAGAGATATATTTCAGGTGCTATGTTAATACTTCCAAGATAATTTACTATTGTTTTCATTGAGAAAAGCCCCTCAAAAGAGAATATGAAAATATACTAAAGTTTGAATAATGATTATAGGAGTTCTTATTGTCTAAATTTATTTCTTCCAATACATTATGGTGAATTTTCACTGTAATGAAGTGAAATCTGTCATCCATAAACCAATATTTTTCCATTTATAGGCTCTTCAAAAGGGATAGAAAGAGCTGAATGTTGGATATCCCCATTTTTAATGACTTAAAAACCAGTCAAAAATTATTTCATAAATAGAATATCTGTGTGTGTGTGTGTGTGTGTTCAGTCACCTCATTTGTGTCCGATTCTCTGCGACCTTATGGACTATATCCCACCCAGCCTCTGTCTATGGGATTTTCCCAACGAGAATACTGGAGTAGGTTGCCACTCCCTCCTCCAGGGGATCTTCCCAATTCAGGATGGAGCCTGTGTCTCCTGCATTGCAGGTGGATTCTTTATCACTGAGCTAATAGAGAATTATTGCCTATTTGTAAATTTTGTACAGACAAAGAATTTAGCATATTACCAATTGCTGTGTCTCCACTCACTCATTTATTCCTTAATTTAGTCTGTTCCTCAAGGGCAGTAGGGGATAGGAGGGAGAGCTGGACTTTGACCATACTAAGAGACTTTGAATCATCTATTTAGAACTAAGGCTTTTTATTTTCCTGTATAACAAAAGGATGACCTGGTCATTTGTATTTTTCTCAGTCATCCTACTCTCACAGAAGGACAGAAAGTGGATTAATGGGCCTGGAGGTGGGGATGAAGAATAAAACTGATAATAACAGATTAAAGGAACATTAGATCTGTCTAAAGTGAGATCAGTTCACTTCAGTTCAGTTCAGTCGCTCAGTCGTGTCCGACTCTCCGCGACCCCATGAATCACAGCACGCCAGGCCTCCCTGTCCATCACCAACTCCCGGAGTTCACTCAAACCCATGTCCACAGAGTCGGTGATGCCATCCAGCCATCTCATTCTCCGTCGCCCCCTTCTCCTCCCGCCCCCAACCTTTCCCAGCATCAGAGTCTTTTCCAGTGAGTCAACTCGTCACATGAGGTGGCCAAAGTATTGCAATTTCAGCTTTAGCATCAGTCCCTCCAATGAACATCCAGGATTGATCTCCTCTAGAATGGACTGGTTGGATCTCCTTGCAGTATAAGGGACTGAAGGCTTAATAAAATAAGGTAGTGAGAAAAAGGTTCAGAAAGAAGCAGAACTGCAAACACTTATTTAGTAGAAATTATATTGTTTGGAGCTGTGAAATAGAAAGGAAGAACAAGCTTTTGTGTTGTCTTTCCCCTTCAAATAACAGATGATAGTATTTATAGACCCATGGAACCAAGTCGTTTATTTATTTTATGAAACTTTGAGGAAGGATTTAGTTGTAGAATAAAGTATTTTGATGCTTAATGAACAATGATTTGACAATCTTAAATTCTTAGCCTATGGAAGAAAAATGTTTCACTTGATCGTATAAGAACCAAAGTAAGGTGAGAATAAGTTGCGTAGGTCAGGAGACAATGTCATTACATCTTTCATGAACTTTCTTCTTTAAACTGCAATGTAATTTCACTGAAGTTGTGGTTTCATAGATTCAAACACACTTGATTGTGGTTTGAATTTAGAATGTGTCACCCAGCTTACTGGTATCAATTCTTTAGGATATACAAATAAGAATCTTGATACAAATTTGCAAGAACTGAAAACTTTTAAGAGAAGGAGAATAAAATTCATGAATAGAACATGAATTTCTAATGTAGCCTCAATTTTCACTTGCTTAGATTGTTTCCAATTTTCAAGGAACCAGAACCCATCTGGTGCTGAGTTTCGTGTGTGTGCGTGTATTACTGTGTTTGAACGAGTGAGTGGTATGGTCCTATAGCCTCAGCCAATAACAGGAAGAGCAGACAACACAAGGAATTACAGAGAACCACAAAGGTAAATGAATTTTATTTCATTTCTGAGTATTATGTTTGTCTGCAAAACAGAGCCATGACAGGACTGCATGACTACCATTCCTAACAAATAATAAGCACTTTCAAAACTTCTCAATAATGGTTAGTTCCACAGTCCAGTTTCTTTGCCTCCATGATAGACAAGATGGAATGAAAATTGGCCATACCAATTTCTTTAAAGTCACCCTATATAAGCACTTTGTTGAAATCAGCTATGGACTCAAGTAAGGCAGAGACATGTAGGTTTACACAGAGGAAGTGGTAACATGGAAAATATGTCAAGAAGCTGAGGATAAATTTCATGATAAAAACCAAGATCAGTTCCTGAGTATGTGATCCATCATAGTCTAACACTGAGACAACAGGCTGAATTTATGTTTCATGTACTAGTTTTGAGTACAAAGGTTATTTGGAGCTATATGGTCAGTCAGTTCAGTTGCTCAGTCGTGTCTGACTATCCGTGACCCCACGAATCACAGCACGCCAGGGGTACTGTCATCTAAATTGGCATCATGGATAAGAGGCATGTTAAATATTAGGGATTAAATCATCAGGTGTTTAGTGATCCAAATAGAAGTTTGCTTAGCATTTAGTTACTGGTATCCAATTCTGTAAGTGATCTCCTTTTCCTCTAGTATCCTATTTACTCTTATAATTTTGGGTGGGGAAATCAAGTAGTTTGAGAAGCACTGCATTTGTAGTAAAAGAAAAGGGGGGAAGGTTTATGTGCTATTTTAAGTAGTCAATTTACTTAAATTATCTAATCCCCGATTTCTTCATTTGTAAGCTGAGGGTAATAACACGCAGCCTGTCTTTCTTGGCATTGTTTTGAAGACCTTTGGGATATGGAGAAAAAATACTATACAAGCACAGACATCATTGCCATTATTGAATTATTTATCCTCTTTTACCTTCCTAAATATAAATGTCTGAACTCTCAGTTTGGGTGAACTGAAGACACTTTGAGTAAGTCCAGAATTCCACAGGCATTTCAGAGTTAGTCCGGTAGGAGGGAGGGGATTCTAGAAGGATTGAGACCTGTATTAATTATGAAAAGTTATTGAAGATAAAAACAAGATTATTTACAAATTGAATGTATACCTGGGTTACTATCAAGCACAAAACAATCTCTAATCAAAAAGGTACATTTATGCATATAATGTGATAGGGTATTTGTGTGTATGTACAAATGAGTGTGTGTGTGTGCGCGCTCACAAATGTGAGTTTACAGTGTCAGTACAGTTCAGTCGCTCAGTCGTGTCCTACCCTTTGTGACCCCATGGACTGCAGCACCCCAGGCCTCATGGTATATCACCAACTCCCAGGGCCTACTCAAACTCAGGTCCGTTGAGCCGGTGATGCCATTCAAGTGTCTCATCCTCTGTCATCCCCTTCCCCTCCCACCATCAATCTTTTCCAGCATCAGGGTCTTTTCAAATGAGTCAGTTCTTCACATCAAGTGGCCAAAGTATCAGAGTTTCAGTTTCAGCATCAGTCCTTCCAAAGAATATTCAGTATTGATTTCCTTTAGAATGGACTGGTTGAATCTCCTTGCAGTCCAAGGGACTCTCAAGAGTCTTCTCCAGCACCACAGTTTAAAAGCATCAATTCTTCAGCGCTCAGCTTTATAGTCCAACTCTCACATTCATATATGATTACTGGAAAAACCATACCCTTGACTATAAAGACCTTTGTTGGGAAAGTAATATCTCTGCTTTTTAATATGCTATCTGGGTTGGTCATAACTTTTCTTCTAAGGAGCAAGTGTCTTTTAATTTCATGGCTGAAGTCAGCATCTGCAGTGACTTTGGAGCCCCTCAGAATAGTCTGTCACTGTTTCCACTGTTGCCACATCTATTTGCCATGAAGTGATGGGAACAGATGCCACGATCTTAGTTTTCTGAATGTTGACTTTTAAGCCAACTTTTTCACTCTCCTCTTTCACTTTCATCAAGAGACTCTTTAGTTCTTCTTTACTTTTTGCCATAAGGATGGTGTTATCTGCATATCTGAGGTTATTGATATTTCTCCTGGCAATCTTGATTCCAGCTTGTGCTTCCTCCAGCCCAGCGTTTCTCATGATGTACTCTGCATATAAGTTAAATAAACAGGGTGACAATATACAGCCTTGGTGTACTCCTTTCCTGATTTGGAACCAGTCTGTTGTTCCATGTCCAGTTCTAACTCTTGCTTCTTGACCTGCATACAGACTTCTCAGGGGGCAGGTCAGGTGGTCTGGTATTCCCATCTCTTTCAGAATTTTCTACAGTTTGTTGTGATCCACACAGTCAAAGCTGTGGCGTAGTCAATAAAGCAGAAGTGAATGTTTTTCTGGAACTCTCTTGCTTTTTTAATGATCCAATGGATGTTGGCAATTTGATCTCTGGTTCCTTTGCCTTTTCTAAATCCAGTTTGAACATCTGGAAGCTCATGTACTGTTGATGCCTGGCTTGGAGAATTTTGAGCATTACTTTGCTTGCGTGTGAGATGAGTGCAATTGTGTGGTAGTTTGAGCATTCTTTGGCATTGCCTTTCTTTGGGATTGGAATGAAAACTGACCTTTTCCAATCTTGTGGCCACTGCTGAGTTTTCCAGATTTGCTGGCATATTGAGTGCAGCACTTTCACAGCATGATCATTTAGGATTTGAAATAGCTCAACTGGAATTCCATCATCTCCACTAGCTTTGTTAATAGTGATGCTTCCTAAGGCCCACTTGACTTCACATTCCAAGATGTCTGACTCTAGGTGAGTGATCACACCATCGTGATTAACGTGGTCATGAAGATCTTTTTTGTATAGTTCTTCTATGTATTCTTGCCACCTCTTCTTAGTATCTTCTGCTTCTGTTAGGTCCCTACCATTTCTGTCCTTTATTGTGCCCATCTTTGCAAGAAATGTTCCCTTGGTATCTCTAATTTTCTTGAAAAGATCTCTAGTCTTTCCCATACTATTGTTTTCGTCTATCTTTGCACTGATCACTTAGGGAGGCTTTCTTCTCTCTCCTTGCTATTATTTGGAACTCTGCATTCAAATGGGTATATCTTATCTTTTCTCCTTTGCCTTTAGCTTCTCTTCTTTTCTCAGCTACTTGTAAGGCCTCCTCAGACAACCATTTTGCCTTTTTGTATTTCTTTTTCTTGGGGATGGTCTTGATTAGTGCCTCCTGTACAATGTCACAAACCCCTATCCACAGTTCTTCAGGCACTCTATCAGATCTAATCCCTTGAATCTACAGTGAGTTTACAGTGTACAGAGCCTTTAAGTTGATACGTCAATCTTCTATCAGCCTATACCAATCAATATTCTATAGAAGTACTTTAGATTGAATATTATTGAGAATATTTAAAACTATAGAGTAAATACGTAGAGTACTCAGACAGGATAAACCTATTCACAGAGGTCAGTCACTACTTGTGATTAACTGAGGAAGTGGTAATCACTTTGCTTTTAGAAATTCATTTTATGCCACTTTATTTTTATGAAAGAATTGCATCACACCAGTTTTCACTAAGCAATGAAATCTGAAGAGGATTTTCACTTTTACAAAAAAAAAAAGTTAAAAATTGAAATTAGCATTCAGCATTTGTTTTGCAGAGAGCTCTTATACAGGCAGTGCATACTCTGAGCAGAATGTTCCCTACCAGCTCTTTCCTGGGAACCACTCTCAGCATTAAGCCATCGTAGCTTTGAACTGTGTGAGCATCCGTGCTTTATCTTGGTTTATTTTGTGTATCTGTTAACAAGATGTTTCCTAAGGTCACTGGTTCTTTGCTTTATATCATTTTGGCTTATGAAAGGTTTCACACGAATACTACTTTCAGAGAGTAGAGGAAAGCTGCAACTCGATTGGCTCAGAATATGAAAATAAACATTTCTAGCTGGATTATGTACACTCCAAGGAAAATATAATTTTGAACTAAATGTACTCCAATGCCCACACCAGTTAAATATTACATGAGTATCATTCAAAGGTGCTAGTTCAGCAGGAAGACTGGGCAGAGGAAATGACTTTCTTAGGTAAAATGATGAGTTCATTTAATCAGCTTTCAAACCCTTGACAGGGATTAATCTTCCATTACGGAAGGAGGAAAGTCCTCCAAAGCAAACGGTGGGTGTTGTCCGCCATTTTAAATGAGAAGTATTTTTATTGCAGCCATCAAACCCTTCTCCATTAGCACTTTATTTGCAACTTAATCAAATTATTTACAGCTTAATCAAAATTAAAGTATATTATCGTAACAATAAATGTCATTTATTGAGCACAAATTATATTTTAGGTACAATGCTAAGCACCTTGTATGTCTAACCATTTGTGTGTGATCAGTCGCTTTAGTCACGTCTGACTCTTCCCAACCCCATGAACTGTATAGCCCACCATACTCCTCTGTTCATGGGATTCTCCAGGCAAGAATACTGGAGTGGCTTGCCAGGCCCTGCTCCAGGGGATCTTCCCCACACAGGGACTGAACCCATGTCTCCTGTTCATGGGATTCTCCAGGCAAGAATACTGGAGTGGCTTGCCAGGCCCTGCTCCAGGGGATCTTCCCCACACAGGGACTGAACCCATGTCTCCTGCATTGCAGGCAGGTTCTTTATCACTGAACCACTGGGGAAGCCCTGTCTAATCATATTTTAAAATAAACTGTTATGTAACTATTAGTATACTAATCTTATTGACTTGCCAAGGTTTACAATGCTAACATGAGGCAATGCTGGAATCTGAAACCCCTCAATCCACTCCAGAGGAAATACACCTTATTAGGTAGCTATTTTTCTCACTTTCTTCTTTGTGATTCCAAGACACAATGAAGACTACTCAAGAAGTGAAGTGAGGAAAAAATGGGTTTGTAAACTGATTTTATCATTTTCAATTTCATGAACTTGGTTCTTTGATACCAACAACTCAAATCTGTTAGAATATGCCTTACAGCTCTTTTAGTACCAAAGAGCTAAACACTATCATATCTATATTGTGCATGTTTTCATACACTGTCCAGTAATAGCATATCCTACTCATATTACGCAAATTACTTAATTCCTATAAAATTATTTTCTCATTTGTAAAATGCATTTTGTAGCTGCGCAAAATGTCTTGCAGCTGTGACAATACATTCAAGTCATGGCTATGAAAGTATCAACACTTAACATGCGACCTGGCATATAGCTCTTACCAATGAAAGAGTTTCCTTACCACTTTCTAGAAAAAAATAGACAAGAAGATAATCTAAAATCTAGTCATGCATAGATTGGGGATCTAATAACCAATCGTTTCTCAGCCTGGGATTAATGTTATATGTCCTCTAGCAATTAAAATACAGATAATCACAAGGCATGTAGGCATTGACAAGGCACAGATTTTTGGCCTAGAGGTAAAAGAAACTCAATTTAGAAGGAAAGGAAAGCTATGGACATACTTATGTAATGCAAGTAACCCAGCATTCAAATCAGAGTTCTTGACGAAAGGCTTCTCTTCCTGGAACCTGAGGCTATAAAGTATAGTATGGGTCAGATGGGTGCTGAGCAAGGGCACGCAGTAAATAGAAGATTCCTAAAATCTCAATACTAATTTTCTAGAATAGTGCTTGGAGGTAGGGATCATATCAGTAACATCTACAAAAATCTAATTATCAATGCTTGTGTTTCATTTGTACTTCATGATAGAAGGGTTACATGATTATCATTTAAGGTCCTCTGATCCCTATACCTCAACATACACAGGCCCACACCTTCCCACAGGATGGAGAATAAATCCTCTATGTTTAGGAAAATGTTCTCAAATGTAACCCTAGGTGAGGTTAGGCCCCTGTATTATATTGATTAGCACCTGAAGCCTTACTTCTGAGCCCCAGTTCATTTACTCAAGAATTACTGAGATTCCAACCTATCCATTTTTTAACTCATTCTTTTGATCGAGATTTATTGAATACATACTCATACCTGGTGCTGCACCACACAAGTCACCTTGCTTAGACTCAATGGTGAAAACATGTATACCCCTTAACCTTAATGAAGCTTGTAGATCTAAAGGAACATTTAGCACCTGAGTCCCCTATGGCCAATGAACACATATATATAAGTGAGACTCAATCTCATTATTGATAAGTGGAAAATTATCTTTATAAGATGATTGAATTTAACAAAATGATCCCTTAGGACTGGCCAAGCTCTACTATTCTAGAATAATGAAGATAACAGTGGTAAGAATAGGTATGCCAGTTTGAAAGTAAAACTAACACATTGTTCACTAAATGCCAGGCTCCTTCCTAATTACTTCACGTGAATTACCTCATGCAATACTTAGACAAGCATATGGATCAGATATAGTATATAATATATATATTATATATCAGATAAAATATATATATATTCCTCATATTTTACATATAGTATATTATATATATATATTATATATCAGATATATATATATTCTTCATACTTTACATATGAGAAAAGTGAGTCCTAGACTGGTGAATGTGGACAAAATTTGGGAACAAAATTGCCAAACTCAGTTTCAAATCCAGGAAGTCTGATTTCAAAACCACCGTATGATACTATATCCTTTCTACAGAAACATTTGCTAGTGGTAGATAAAAAATATTGTGGATAACAGCAGCACTGGAGTAAAGATGCATTCATTGTAAATGAAGATTTTAAAGAGAAAAATGTCTGATAAATACAATTCTTCTATCCATCACACTCAATGCAGTTAAAGAACACAGGCAACTTTTACAGCCTCCCTTGGCATTTAACTTACCTTTCCATTACTTTGGCAAAAGCATCACCATGACAACCAGTCTCTTCCAATTGTGTTTATAGTAAAGCTTCTATTTAAACTACTGATTTTGAGAGTACTTTCTAACTCTGGTTTAAGTGTAAGTTAGGAGGACACTGTTGTAAATGGTAAAAAAAAAAAAAACAAAAAACAGCCAAAGAGCTTCAAGCAGAACATCTGAACAAGAATCATTCACAGAGAAACAGTGGTAGTAGTAGTAATAGTCACAGCAGACGCTATGACTTACAAAATTTATATGATACAGCAGGACATCTGGGAAGATCCCTATACCTGTTACCTCTCCAAATAGCCCTGTGAGATAAATATTGCAGATAAGGAAACTGAGTTACTAGAGGTTAAGTAATTTTCCCAAGATCAAACAGTTAGTAGTCAATATAGCACATCTACCCAAATTTGTCAGACTCTACAGACCATTTTATACGTACATATATAAAATGGCCTTTGCAGTGTGCTTTTATAGACCCTGACATAGGCCTTAGGGCTTATTATTTCTTGCAAGCAACTTACAAGCCTAGTGATTTAGAATTGACTTTTCTAGAAGCAAAGCCTGAGACTGGGATTCTAGTGAAAATATTTACGTATTTAGTAAGATTATACTCCTAGGAAAAGGTATGAATAGGTATTCCAAATTCATTCTCTCTCTCTCTCTCTCCCCCTCCCTCACTCTCCTCCCCACACACAGACACACATATGCACAAAGCTTTGCCTCCAAACTATTTTTAGGAAAGAGAAGTCTGCATCATTCAAGATCATATTTCCACCTCTGGTTTCATGAAATCTGGTCAACAGGACAGGATCATATAACAAACACGTTGATACCAACACTTAAGGGTTAATTTTCAGTGAAAATGACCAAATATCTGAAAAAAAGTTATTCTTCACATTTTTAGCCTAAAATATCTATAATACATAGCAGATTTAGCTACTGGCATAATAGATATACAAACTGTGAATAGCTTTAATATGCTTTGTATTACTACCAGAATAGCCCCGCAAAATAGACATTATTTCCCTAGTTTCACAAGTGAGTTAAGAGCACAAAGGGCCAAACAATGTGCCTCAGGTCACAGAGCTGCAGCAGCAAAGTCACATTTCAAGTGCTTTTTGCCACACCAAGCATCCTCACATGCCAACCGCCTCAACAGATCCAGTATTTCCAGGGGAACTGCAGTGGACTATGAGAGTGTGTGTTCCTTTTATGATTCTACCCATCCTTCCTCCTACATTGAAACAGGGTCAAGGAGGCCAGCTCTGGCCACAGCAGGCTCCTTTTAAGGAGTAGCACCGGGGCGCCCTGGAAACCATTCATCTTCCCTCCCACACCGGGAGACCATCAAGAGCCTGCCACTCTCACTGCCAGGCTATTTAGATAAATATCTCACAGATAATCTCTTTTCTCTCTCTCTTTCCTGCTTGCCTCCCCCATCTTATTCCCTCTTCAATTTACAAAGAATTAATCTTAGATTAGGGCAAGAATTTTTAGACTAGAAAGAATTTCCTGGAACTCATTTAAAGTCTAAACAACTCTCAGAAATTCAATTTCACTACCACACATGGAGCATCTGCTATGGGCCAAGTAACAGAGTAAGATTTGAAGATGAAAAGGACGAGGCTGTAATGTTGAGAAACATGAAGGGCTTATTTTGAAAAAAAAAAAAAACCTTTGTAAACAAGAACACAATTATTTTTCAAATATCTAGGAGTTACCATGGACTTACTATGTTCCTGTTACTGTGCTCTGCTTTAAAAATGTTTTATCTGATCCATTTAACAAGGTGAGTTTTATTCTCACTATTTTACTAATGAAATATTGAAACTCAAGGCAGCGTGGCTAAACAAGAGTTTCATGTGTTAAACATGCATTTTTTCTGACTCCTTTCAATAACTTTTTTATCTGTTCTACAGCTCAGTGAACTATAATGAAATATTAAACAGAAGATTATAGTAAAACACAGTAAAATGCCACACAAGACAAAGAGATGTATAAAATATCACATCCGAATGTGGAATTATGAATTCTATTTTGTACTGTGCTCTCCGTAATAGGATTGTCAGGGGTTGGTATCTTCAGGCAAGACTTCAATACAGTTCACAGGTCACACTTTCATCTGTTTCTAGTAGGCTACAGCTGTGTACTCTGGGGAAGTGGGAGACAGGTGGCTAGAGTCAAACAAGAGATTATTGGGGAGGCAGAGGATGAAGTTGCCAAGAATTAGTCAGACAAACGTGGAAGGTCACTATCCTAGTAAATGACGAGAAAGGGAAATGAGAATAAGAAAGCAGGCTGGCAATTCAGCACATTAGAAAGTGATACAGCAGACAATTAAAAGCTTGGACTTGGAGTTCATACTATTCCAGTTCACCTCCTCTATCTCTGTTTGCTCCTATAAGGTGTATTTTAGATATTTACCCGTACAGCTTCAGTTCCACCATCTTTACTGTGTGTATATGTGTGTGTGAGCAATCATCTATAAGTCAGTGTCTAGCATTAGATAAGCATTCAAAGCTTATTATCTATAGTTCATGGAATAAAGCGGCACATTTATCTTATCTCTGTCTCTATTAGGTTTGAGTCCTACCTGCCTCGCCGTCTCTTGAAGGTCCTGGCTTTGGTGTCCTGTAGGTGTCAGGAGACCTGGAGAATGAGGAAGGGGCACACATATAGCATACTGTACGTGAATTTCTCACTTTAACCCCAACAAACATGCACGGAGATAAATTAGGCAGTCACCTGCAAAATGGGACCACTCGCCTTGCTTTCTTCTTTTTCATAATGCTGCTTTCCTGACGCTGGGCATGTGCACCTCCTAAGGACAGGAGAGACATGGTTTTTGGCAAGGCCTTTGGAGACTGAACGGAGAAGGCAATGGCACCCTACTCCAGTACTCTTGCCTGGAAAATCCCATGGACAGAGGAGCCTAGAAGGCTGCAGTCCATGAGGTCGCTAAGAGTCAGACAGGACTGAACAACTTCACTTTCACTTTTCACTTGCATGCATTGGAGACGGAAATGGCAACCCACTCCAGTGTTCTTGCCTGGAGAATCCCAGGGATGGGGAAGCCTGGTGGGCTGCCATCTATGGGGTCACAGAGAGTCGGACACAACTGAAGTGACTTAGCAGTAGCAGCAGTATTTGGAGACTGAAAGCTGTCACAGAGCTCTAAACCAGGCTGTGGGGTCAGTCGCAGATGGACGTTGATGTATTCAGCAATTAGCTCATCCTAGCATATAACGTGTAAAAGAATAATATTTCTGTCTGTCTTAAAAACTTCTTAGGACGCTAAAAGTGCCTCTGTCTCACCTCTGTCCATGCAGCAGTGAATTTCAGCGGGATTAATAGCTGAGTTTGCTTGAATAGGCATCCTGGTAGGGCTATTTAAAGTTGTATGTTAAACAACTTTCACCTGATAGCCTCCTCCCAGACAAACTCCCAATGAAGAGCCTCCAAGGTGATGATGAAGCTTTGAAGGTCTCCTTAAAGGTACTACATTGCCTAAGGGTAGAGTGTTCTCAAAGAGGCCTAGGCTCCCTGGGTAGTGGTGGAAAATATGAAATGAAAGAATGAATAAATAAATAAGATTTTAAAGGTTTTATATATAAAAAAAGCTAATGTTTTAATTACTAATTAGAGGTAAAACAGATATTTTCACTATTACAACAAGTGTTATCAGGACTGGATTTTTGGCTCAGACTGTGAGTACACAGGTTAAAATGTTAAAAGTCTGTTCTTTTGGCTGGTGTTGTGTCAACTCACTGCGGACACTCTGGTTATCTCCTGCTGAATCAGCTCTGACAGGCAATGATAAATGTCTTTGATTAATAAAACATAAGGAATCAAATTAAATATTACTGAATACATGGCTTGTCTTTGGTAGACAAGATCTTTCAATATATGCAGGCTTTTCATGGCTGGGAAATAGTAACAGTTAATAATAAAAGTTTTACTGGTCACCTATCCTGTCATAGGCACTGTTCTAAGTACTTCCTTAACTTATAAATCCTCATAATAAATCTATAAAATAGGTGCAGTTTTTATTTCCATTTTACAGATAAGAAATGTTTTAGTACTTTGCCCAATAATTTGCAGAATGAGGCTCAAGATCCTGTCCTCTTATCCACTATATTTTAAAATATAATAATAATAACAATAGTGATAATATCTTCAGTCAGTCAGTTTAGTTGCTCAGTCATGTCCAACTCTTCGTGACCCCATGGACTGCAACACACCAGGTTTCCCTGTCCATCATGACTCCTGGAGCTTGCTCAAATTCATGTCCATCAACTCGGTGATGCCATCCAACCATCTCATCCTCTGTCGTCTCCTCCTGCCTTCAGTCTTTCCCAGGATCAGGGTCTTTTCCAAAGAATCAGTTCTTTGCATCAGGTGGCCAAGATATTGGAGTTTTCTTATCCTTATCCATCAGAAGGCTGGACAGAATGAAAACCACAATCACAGAAAACTAATCAAACTTATCACATGGACCACAGCCTTGTCTAAATCAATGAAACTCTGAACCATGCTGCGTGGGGCCACCCAAGACAGACAGGTCATGGTGGAGAGTTTTGACAAACTGTGGTCCACTGGAGAAGGAAATGGCAAACCACTTCAGTATTCTTGCCTTGAGAACCCCATGAACAGTATGATAATATCTTCAGTACTGAATAATGGGTCTTCCCTGGTGGCTCAGATGGTAAAGAGTCTGACTGCAATGCTGGAGAACCAGGTTCTATCCCTGGGTGGGGAAAATCCCCTGGAGAAAGGAATAGCAACCCTCTCCAGTATTTTTGCCTGGAGAATTCCACGGACAGAGGAGCCTGGTGGGCTACAGTCCACCGGGTCACAAAAAATCGGCCATGACTGAGAGACTAATATTTTCTTTCACTTAAACAGTGGTCCTAATCCCTGGAACCTGTAAATCTTTTGAGATGAGGAGATTATCCTTGATTATCTGAAAGATCCTAGATCCAATCACAAGTGACCTTTTCAGAGAGGAAGAGAAGGATTATACACATAAAAGGATTGGGCCACAAACAAAGAAATGCCATCAGCCACCAGAAACTGGAAGCAAGGGATGGATTCTTTGTCTAGAGCCTCTGGATGGCATGTGACCCTGCCAACACCTGACACACCCTGACTTAACCCCAATGAAACTGATGTTGAACTTCTAGCCTCCAGAATGGGGAGGAAGTAAGTTTCAATTGTTTTAAGCCACCAAGTTTGTGGCAATTTGCTGTAGCAACCACAGGAAACCAATAGAGGTTGTGAGAGCTAATTAACTCAGAACTTATGAAACACTTCATTTTATTTAAAGTTTAGGGGAAATATTTTGGCTAGGGTCCCTACATAGCAACTTCTGGGAGCAGGAATCAGATTTGTTGACTCCTAGCCCAATATTTTCAGCTCAGATGGAGCATTTCCTATCTTCCAACTAGAATCTCCCCCTGATTAATCCATCAAAGCCTCCCGCTCCAAGAAGCTCTTTCTGCATTACAGTAATATTAGTCTTGGAGAGCAGCACTTCTTTCTTGCTACGTCTCATTTGAGACCCTCACACAGAATATCTGGTTTAGATACCTTTCTGGCTTTTGAAAGAAAATGGATTTTTAAAGGGCAAGGATGCAATTCTTCTGTGTTGACAAATTCCATAATTACTACCTTCCATGATTTTTGTATTAAAAGGTATAAAGTGCCAATCTTAAGTATGGTCCATTTGATTTTTAAAATTTTATTGACTTCCTTATCAAATTATTAGAATCCTTTGGAGAGGTTAAATAGCTAAAATTTCCTAAAGGACATTATTTTATCATTTAGACTACTCTTTGTATTTAAATGCATCAGACATCCCTGGAAAGGCAGAATGTTGTACAAGAACAGAGGGTTTCAAGTGGAAATTTTTTCTTTCATAGAATATGTTGCTTAAAGGATAATATTAGATAAGATCTGTACTCTTTGATCTTTGGTTTCCTCATCTTTAGGTTATAGATAATTGTCTCTGGTCTCCAACAAAGCTGTGTGTATGTGTGTGTATGTGAAAAATGATAATGGATCTTGCATACTTTATTTTTTAATGTGAAGAATTCTATATATGAATGAAGGATTATAACTGAGCTGATTTTCATTCTTCATGACCTCATTTGATGCCTCTTTGGTGAAACTTCCACAATCCTTCAAGATAGGTTAAGCTTCTTTCTGTCCCATGTTTCACAATGCTTATCTCATGTCCCTGTAATGGTACTTGCATTGGCTGGGCAATGGGTTTCTTTTTCAAGTCAGGCTCTTCTGCTACTTCCCTGACCTGCATGGGTCATTTAAGCCAGCCAGGACCATCCATTTCCTAACAATGCAACCAGACTAGTAATGCATGCCAACCCATTTTCAGTGTTGACATCCAGAGAGATCCATGAAAGTCAAACTCTAACATCAACTCCCCAACCATCTGCTCTGCTGAATAGCATTTAGAGCGGATTTCTGACTCAATTAATTTCCTTAAATATCTCTTTACCTGATTTACTAGGTACCACTTCCCCATTTTGATCTAGTTCCTTGTCTTAACTATGGTTTAAATTTTAGCCTTCACCTAATGGCTTATAGCAGTCATACCTGAACCCAGGATTCTCATAAGAGTACAATTAAGGGAGCCCTTCATAAGAAATTCACACACTGGCCAGTTATAAAACTAGAGAGCCTGCATATGATCCTCTTAAGGTTAGAGATGTATCTCCCTATACACTTTTAACCCTTTCATTAGGATTTGTGTTATATTCAGTACATGATCACTAAACATACGAGATTCGACCTTAGTAATAGTGAAGCTAACCACCAAGCTCTGGTGATCTCATTAAGATCTCATTTTATTATGAAGACCTGCATTAACTCCATTTCTGTAAAGGCATGATGAGTACTTAGCTGTATGCTAGACAAAAGAATGTCTGAACAAGGCATTCTGGAGATGCTCACAGGATAGCGCTGGAGACAGAGGAGTAAATAGAATACTACAATAGAGCCCATTCAGAAGGTTATTTTAAAGGGGAAATTCTCAATGCCAGAGGAATAGAGAAAGAGAACCTACAAAGGACTAGGAGTGCAGCGGTAGATTCTGAAGCGCGTGACTCATGAAGGAAGACGGGGATGCAGCCAGATGGAGAGAGAGAGCAATACTCAGCGTTGCTCCTATTTCTCCTTCCTTTCAACACCATTCCAGGCATACTGAGCACCCTGCAGTGTTTTAAATGATTTTCTTATCATCCCCTCACTTCTCTCTACCTTCATTTAGCTTACGTGTCTTCATTTGTAAAATCCTCCTTGTAGTTAGATACCTTAAATAATAAAGAAACTATATCACAGTAAAACTGGTTATAAAATCAAATGGATTTTATACGAGGCCTGTAACAAAAGCTATGGGTTACTCTTGAAAACTGTTTAAAGTGTGATCTTTGGGCTCACTAACTGTTATTCAAAAGACACAATTGGATGTTTGGTATGAAAATTGGTAGGATCATACCATTCAGTGACTACAAAAGCTCCGTTCCTTGGTATTTAAATCCAAGTCCCAAGTAATTTGTGACATTACATTTTATGCCCTGCTCTTATGAATGGAAATTAGAGTGTTTTAAAAGGATTATTTAAGGTTTCAAAATACGAGTCATGTTAGCACTGAGTAACAAAGCAATTTAAAAGAACTAAGGACTGTTGCCATAGAGGTTGAAATGGGTCAAAAGGTCCAGGGTAACTACTGAGTTTATCTATATGCAAATACTTTCCTAGAAGTGTGACTCTTCAGCTTTGATTTTTTTAATAAGAACAGCAGGAGGAGAGTCTAGTCCAAGTAGTACTATCCTTTGAAATTTTAATCATAATACAGCTAGAAAAATACCATATAAACTTCAAATTAGGAGTTATATAAACAATGTGAAAAGCAAATTCTGAAATTTGTGTAGGGTTTTTTTTTAGCTTATTCAGTGTTAGTTATCTACTATAAAGAGAAAAATAGCAGAACATTAATCGTTGTTTTTTTTTTTTGCCCAGTGCCTCACTTTGTTTATTGCAGTCACAGTGTAACAACCTTGGAAATTAAGTATTATCATTGTAGTTTAAAGATGAAGACTGGCTCAGGTGATCCCATATGCCAAATCAACTGTTTAGTACTGGGAGAAGCCAGATGAAAAGCCATGCTGCGTCGTTTCAAATAACAAGTTTTTCTTCCTGTCATCTGTCTAAAAACGATAGCGAGAAACTGAAGCAAAAAGAAAGCAAGGCAGACAAGTGAACAGATCTGAATTTTACTGGTCTTGAGCAACTCCAAGGACAAACAAATCAGACTGAGGTCACAACTCTGAGTTGAAGAAATGCAGGGTAGAAACTCTCTTGCCCACCAAGAACTTGTCTTGCTTTGGTAAATAGTGATCAGCCGACAAAAGGGGAAAGTGATTAAATCATCTGCAAGTGAGTGTGTCAAAGGAGGTAAAGGTAGTCATGCAAAACTCTATGGAGTGGGTTTGGGGTGGGGCATGGTAATGTCTGGCTCCTCCCTTCCCTATGGAGCCAGTCTGACCCTTTTCCTATCATATGTGCCTGTGTGTGCTAAGTTACTTCAGTCTTGTTCAATTCTTTTGTGACCCCATGGACTGTAGCCTGCCAGGCTCCTCTGACCCTGAGATTCTCCAGGCAAGAATACGGGAGTGGGGTGCCATTTCCTCTCCAGGATCTTCCTGACCCAAAGATCAGACCTTTGTCTCTTGCGGCCTCTGTATTGCAGGTGGATTCTTTACCACTGAGCCATCGAGGAAGCCCTCCCGTCACATAACTCTCAATTTTTACAGGACAGTTATTTTCACTTCTTTGTAAGTAAGACTTTTGTTCTTACTTTCTGAACTCTCTCTTACTGTCAGGAGCTAAGCTGAGTTATATCAGCATCTTCTTTTTCAGACCCCAGGACAAAGTTAATCAGTCAACTTCTGCTTCCATTCATTTTGGTCCATCTTGACCACTGAAAGTAGACTAAGAAATAATCATAAAAATAACAATATTGTCAATTACTTCTTTTCTGGTGTCCCAGGTGTTTTACTAAGCTAAGCTTAAACATATGAATATTGTCAGTGTTATTTTCATCTCCTAGATTAGAAAACTAAACATCTAAACTAAAGATAAACAATTGTTATTGCCTTAGTTTGGGCTTTCCTGGTGGCTCAGAGAGTAAAAGAACAGCCTGCAATGTGTAAGACCCTAGTTTGATTCCTGGATCGGGAAGATCTCCAGAGAATGGAATGGCTACCCACTCCAGTATTCTTGCCTGAAGAATTCCATGGACAGAGAAGCCTTGCACGCTACAGTTCACGGATCAACCAGTCAGACACGAATGAGTGACTAAGACGTATTGGCTTCAGTTCAGTTCAGTTCAGTTCACTCTCTCAGTCATGTCTGACTCATTGTTACCCCATGAACTGCAGCACGCCAGGCCTCCCTGTCCATCGCTAACTCCTGGAGTATACTCAAACCCATGTCCATTGAGTCAGTGATGCCATCCAACCATCTCATCCTCTTCCGTCCCCTTCTCCTCCTGCCTTCAATCTTTCCCAGCATCAGGGTCTTTTCAAATGAGTCAATTCTTCACATCAGTTGGCCAAATTATTGGAGTTTCACCTTCAGCATCAATCCTTCCAATGAATATTCAGAACTGATTTCCTTTAGGATGCACTGGTTTGATCTCCTTGCAGTCTAAGAGACTCTCAAGAGTCTTCTCCAACACCACCATTCAAAAACATCAATTCTTCGGTGCTCAGCTTTATTTATAGTCCAACTCTCACATCCATACATTACTACTGGAAAATCCATAGCCTTCACTAGATGGATCTTTTTTAGCAAAATGATGTCTCTGCTTTTTAATATGCTGTCTCAGTTCAGTTCAGTTCAGTCGTTCAGTTGTGTCCGACTCTTTGTGACCCTATGAATCACAGCACGCCAGGCCTCCCTATCCATCACCAACTCCTGGAGTTCACTCAAACTTACGCCCATCAAGTCGGTGATGCCATCCAGCCATCTCATTCTCTGTTGTCCCCTTCTCTTCCTGCACCCAATCCCTCCCAGCATCAGAGTCTTTTCCAGTGAGTCAACTCTTGTCATGAGGTGGCCAAAGTATTGGAGTTTCAGCTTAACATCAGTCCTTCCATTGAACACCCAGGGCTGATCTCCTTTAGAATGGACTGGTTGGATCTCCTTGCAGTCCAAGGGACTCTCAAGAGTCTTCTCCAGCACCACAGTTCAAAAGCATCATTTCTTTGGTGATAAGCTTTCTTCACAGTCCAACTCTCATATCCATACATAACCACTGGAAAAACCATAGCCTTGACTAGATGGACCTTTGCTGGCAAAGTAATGTCTCTGCTTTTTAATATGCTGACTAGGTTGGTCATAACTTTTCTTCCAAGAAGCAAGCATTTTTAATTTCATGGTTACAGTCAACATCTGCAGTGATTTTGGAGCCCCCAGTAATAGAGTCTGGCACTGTTTCCACTATTGCCCCATCAATTTGCCATGAAGTGTTGGGACCAGATGCCATGATGTTAGTTTTCTGAATGTTGAGTTTTAAGCCAACTTTTTCACTCTCTTCTTTCACTTTCATCAAGAGGCTCTTTATTTTTTCTTCACTTTCTGCCATAAGGGTGGTATCATCTGCTTATCTGAGATTATTGATAGTTTTCCCGGCAATCTTTATTCTAGTTTGTGCTTCATCTAGCCCAGCATTTCTCATGATGTACTCTGCATACAAGTTAAATAAACAGGGTGACGATATACAGCCTTGATGTACTTCCTTCCCAATTTGGAACCCATCTGTTGTTCCATGTCCAGTTCTAACTGTTGCTTCCTGACCTGCATACAGATTTCTTAGCAGGCAGGTCAGGTGGTCTGGTATTCCCATCTCTTTCATAATTTTCCACAATTTACTGTGGTCCACACAGTCAAAGGCTTTGGCATAGTCAATAAAACAGAAATAGATGTTTTTCTGGAATTCTTTTGCTTTTTTAATGATTCAACAGATGTTGGGAATTTCATCTCTGGTTCCTCTGCCTTTTCTAAAACCTGCTTGAACATCTGGGCATTCACAGTTCATGTACTGTTGAAGCCTGGCTTGGAGTATTTTGAGCATGTCTTTACTAGTGTGTGAGATGAGTGCAATTATGTGGTAGTTTGAGCATTCTTTGGCTTTGCCTTTCTTTGTGATTGGAATGAAAACTGACTTTTCCCATCCTGTGGCCACTGCTGAGTTTTCCAAATTTGCTGGGATATTGAGTGCAGCACTTTCACAGCATCATCTTTCAGGATTTGAAATAGCTCAACTGCAATTCCATCATCTCCTCTAGCTTTGTTCATAGTGATGCTCTCCAAAGCCCGCTTGACTTCCCATTCCAGGTGAAGTAGGCCTTAGGAAGTATCATTTATTGGCTTAGTTACCTTAGATTCAGAATTTATTTTGTCTGACTGTAAATGTCACACTCTATACTCTGGGAGAAGTCATTCTCTGATTCTCTATTTGTACATAGTTGAAATAAAAACCCTATATTGTGATACTGTTATAAGAAATACATTATATTTATGTGGTAGAGTAAATAAAACACAGTTGCTGCTGCTGCTGCTTCTGCTAAGTTGCTTCAGTCATGTCCGACTCTGTACATCCCCATAGATGGCAGCCCAACAGGTTCCCTCATCCCTGAGATTCTCCAGGCAAGAACACTGGAGTGGGTTGCCATTTCCTTCTCCAATGCCTGAAAGTGAAAAGTGGAAGTGAAGTTGCTCAGCCGTGTCCGACTCTTAGCGACCCCACGGACTGCAGCCTACCAGGCTCCTCCATCCATGGGATTTTCCAGGCAAGAGTACTGGAGTGGGGTGCCATTGCCTTCTCCATAAAACACAGTAAACCTCCATAAATAGCATTCATGTTCAAATTTTTGCTAGACTGCCTGGTAACAAGTAAAGGTGACCAGTATATGACAGATGCTGGCTCAGCCAGTAAGGAATTGCCTGCAAGGCAGAAGACCCCGGTTTGATCCCTGGGTCAGGAAGATCCCCTGGAGAAGAGAATGGCAACCTGTTCCACTATTCTTGCCTGGAGAATTCAATGGACAGAGGAACCTGGCAGGCTACAGTCCATGGGGTTACAAAGAGTTTGACACGACTGGGCAACTAACACTAAGAAACATTTGCTATTTAAACAAATAATTGAGCAAGTGGGGAGAAAAAGAATAGGTGGATAAATGGATTGAAATATCTTGATCATTTTTTCTCCCCCTTACTTCTACTAGATTTTTAATCTTTTCTGTCTTATGGACATCCTCTGCTCGCTGGGTTAAGAATTATAATATTTTTGAATATTTCAATTATTTGCCTTTTTTATTGCTTGTAATTGATTCTGGTTCCCTAGATCCATCTAGTAATCAGAGTAAAAGTCAAAAACTGGTAGAGAATCTTATTTCCACCACAGCAAACATAACACCATCATTGTGCACATGCTCAGTCACTTTAGTCATGTCCAACTCTTTGTAGTCCCTTGCACTGTAGCCTGCCAGGTTCCTCTGTCCGTGGGATTCTCCAGGCAAGGATACTGGAGTGGTTTGCCAAGCCTTTCTCCAGGGGATCTTCTCTACCCAGAGATCAAACCCGTATCTCTTGAGTCTACTGCACTGAAAGCAGATTCTTTACCACTGAGCCACCAGGGAAAGCCATTGTTAGGTAATATATAACAATATGTTTCCATGAATTAAACATCAGATATATGCTGAGTCCCTATTCATATGCCAAAAACTCTTACAAATAAGATGAAAAGATACAGTTGCAACTGGAAAAAAAATTTTTTTCCAGCATTTTTGTCATTGTCAAAATGAAATTTAAAATCTAAATGTATATCAACAGATGGACACATTGAATTGTGATACATTTATGACACTGATTCCCATGTCTCCACAAGGACAGTGACTGAGGTAGCTCTGTATGGTAATAGGGACAGCACTGCAAAGTGTATTGCTAAACAGTAAGGAAAAGACACACAAAACAATATGCAAAATGCACCCTTATTAACAGAAAACAAGTGCTAAAGGCCAAATCCACATACAGGTACACAACATGGATTGTGATGGGATGCTCACAAGCTGTTACACGTGATTCCCCTGGAGAGAAGTAGGAGATTTTAAGGAATTATATGAGGCTTTCATATCATGTGCTACCTATTTATGCATTTTATGATTAAACAAACAAATAAAAGTGTTACATTTGAGGATTTCACATTTTATAGGAATGAAATTGCATATGAGCAAAAAAATCACATTATAGGTATATATTCTGTACAGAAAAATTCCTGTGTTCATATTCATAACACACTCTTCTTATTTATGAAATATGCTTGTGGAATAAAGACAATGATGATAACAAGTAAATTAATTTGGTGCATAACTTGGCCATCAAAGCTGAGTCTTTAATTTGTTAATGAAAATGCCAAAAATGATCAAGTTCCCATTCTTTCACTTATATGTGTGAAAAATTAGGTCCAGATAAGGAAGGCTGCCTGACCAAATCACAGAGCAAATTACCAGCAGAACGTAGGGATATATATGAATTGGAATCCATATTCAGATTGATTACTAGGGAGCTTATTTTGATTCTAAAATCAAAGAGAACAAATAGAATTTGATGTGCAATATACTAAGAGAGTTGGCTATGTTACTCTTTCCAGTATTTGTTTTCACAATACAAAGTAGGCAGAGGTGATATTTAACAATTAGAAAATACTGAGGTGTGAGCATGCTTTGCTCTCAGCATTAGGCAGCAGAATATCATTCCTCCCATTTCCTTTGATCTCAGACTTGCAATTTGAAAGCCAGAGGAATGATAAATGGCCATGAAATGCAGACAAAGATTCCTTTTGTTTGTCTCACAGAATAGGAAGAGGGTCAAATTGATCAGTCATCAAGGTATAATGATCTGAAATAAATACCAGCCTCTTTGATGTGGCTTAGGATGCCAGAAAGAGACCATTCTTCTGACTTTCACATAATTTAATGTTTATGTCTGTTTGTAAATGAGCTTCCTTAATTGCTAACTGGTAATTTGGCATTCGGACAGGAGTGCAGGATCCCTCACTCTGCACTAGGAAGAAAAGATTGAACTGAGAGGGATAAATGGGAAGAGAGGCCTCCAAATTAGAAGTAATTGGAGCAGAGAGCAGGTGATGAAAAAAAGGTACAGAAATTACTCCACCTTCCCACAAAGAAATGACACTGATTCATCTGAGTGAAGCTGCAGCCAGGATCTTTGACAGGTGTGGATTTGTTTCTAGAAAACACCAAGCAAAGACCATATAGCCTAGGGGATGTTTCCATTTATAAAAAAGATAAAACTTGAAAGGACTTAGCCATCCTGATCCTGGGGAAGCATTAAACAGAAAATACTGGGTCAACAGAGTTGATTGGTGAAGGGCATTGGAAAAGGTCAAGAAATATGAAAAGGGAATTAATGTATTGGAATAATATACATGCAAATATTGTTTGGGGACCTGTCATTTTTATTTACTTACTGTACTACACTGAGCAAATTAGTTAAGTTTCTAGAACCCATTTTCTTACTTATGCTGAAAAAGACACTGATGAATTTGTGTGTGCATGCTCAGTTGTCTCTGACTCTTTCCGACCCATAGACTGCAGCCTACCAGGCTCCTCTGTCCATGGGATTTTCTAGGCAAGAATACTGGAATGGGATGACATTTCCTAATCCAGGAGGATCTTCCTGACCCAGGGGTCAAACCTGTGACTCCTGCCTCTCCTGTATTGGCAGGTGGTTTCTTTACCACTGAGCTACCTCAGAGGCCCTGACAATGAGATCACAACTATCCTCTGTGATGATTTAAAGAGTTTATGAAAGTGGTGCTTTCCAAAAAAGTACTAAGTGACTGTTAGGTCCTACCCTTACTTGCTGTCTTTTAACTGGAAATGAGATAGAATTTATAGTGTCAAAATTTTACCAAGTCATAAAGGTCAGTTGATAATTTCCCATTATTCATAAGGGCTTCCCAAGTAGCGCCAGTGGTAAAGAACTCACCTGCTAATGCAGGAGATATAAGGGATGTGGATTTGATCTTCCTGAGTTAGGAGGATCCCCTGAAGGAGGATCTAGCAACTACTCCAGTATTCTTGCCTGGAGAATCCCTGTGAACAGAGGAGCCTGGCAGGCTACAGTCCATAGTATCACAAAGAGTTGGACACTAAGTTGAAGCAACTTAGCATGCGCATAGACATTATCCACAAACACTTTTCTAGGGAATTTCTCTTTCTTCAAAATATGATAAGCTCATGTGACTCATGTAATGTATTATATTTAGATATGTAAAACCTCAATGATCATGATTATTTAAGACTTTTACCACTTTTTAATATACATACCATCAGATCCTTATCTCTGGTCCTATCATATTCTCACTATTAATTGAACATTTTCAAATTTAGATATCTTACTGGTAATTCAGACACTAACAGAAATTACATTTTTCTTCTAACCATTATCAAAAATTCTCCCATGATAGTCTCTATTTGTTTTGCTTATACATTTATCCTTTGATTAATGAACTCAAAATAATTTTATAAGTACTCACTCTGTGCTAAGAAACGGGCAAGGCAGGAAACCAGGTATGTCTCCCACATTCATCAAGCTTACTATCTAGAGGGAAAGGATAAATGAATAATTGAAACGACCATAAAAGGAAAACTGTGTTTCAATCTGTGATATAAAGTTACAAGATACCAAGAGGGTATTTGGTTGGGAGAATTCCTCCAGTGGTATTCAGGGTGACTTCCTTGAGTAAAGGATGTGTGATGTATAATGTGGTGGTGGTGGTGATGATGATGTCACCCCAGACATAAGGTTCAGTTCAGTTCAGTCGCTCAGTCGTGTCCGACTCTCCACGACCCCATGAATCACAGCACACCAGGCCTCCCTGTCCATCACCAACTCCCGGAGTTCACTCAAACTCATGTCCACAGAGTTGGTGATGCCATCCAGCCATCTCATTCTCTGTCGTCCCCTTCTCCTCCCGCCCCCAACCTTTCCCAGCATCAGAGTCTTTTCCAGTGAGTCAACTCGTTGCATGAGGTGGCCAAAGTATTGCAGTTTCAACTTTAGCATCAGTCCTTCCAATGAACACCCAGGATTGATCTCCTTTAGAATGGACTGGTTGGATCTCCTTGCAGTCCAAGGGACTCTCAAGAGTCTTCTCCAACACCACAGTTCAAAAGCATCAATTCTTCGGCGATCAGCTTTCTTCACAGTCCAACTCTCACATCCATACATGACCACGGGAAAAACCATAGCCTTGACTAGACGGACCTTTGTTGGCAAAGTAATGTCTCTGCTTTTTAATATACTATCAAGGTTGGTCATAACTTTCCTTCCTTACAGTTATGCAAAAGTTCTATAACTAGAGGTAATATAGTATATTCAAGTGCAAGATGGATGAACATGGTCAGAAACCAAATTGTTAAAAGGATTATGGTAGGACATGAAGTGGGAGACATGAAACATATCAAACTCTCTCAGAACCATTTTCCTCCTTAGCCTTAGGTAACTTTCACAGGGACACTTGACCACTTCCTTTCCCTTATTCCCAGGGCCCTGTTACCACAATCTGTATGATCACGACTAAGATGAGTCTCCGAAACCTTCCTGCTTCTCTCCATCCATCTTGTTACTTCCTCAAACATTTGCCTCCAACTGGAAAGAGTTGGAGCAAAGATCCGGTGATGATGTGTAGTTATAGCTGGTCTTCCCTTCAGCCAAACCCCGGCTCCCCTAGAGATTTAATAAAGGTAGATTTTCAGGTGTGTGATTAGCAGCATTGCTTATGGTAAAAACAATCTCAGATTATTAAATTGTGTCTGGCTTGTGATGTCTTTGTATGGCTGAAAATATTTTGCTTTGGAATCATGGCTTTGAAATTCTACACAAAAGAGACTCTTTTAACTGGTATTTCCCATGTAGAGATCCTGAAAGCTAACTTCATAGACACTGAAGTGGTTAATAGATACTGACTCATGTTGGAAATGACACTTTGAAACTAGGCTGGATCACATGTATACAGGTATGTATTCTTCCATTACCTGAGTTTTCCCCTGCTGGAGGGAGGTAAGGGGAGCTGGCCAAAAATACTTGCTGGTTAACTATGTGAACAGGTCCACTTCTGTAAGGGCATGCTGAATGGCTGGTGTGTGGTGCTTTGTTGCCTAAATCTGAGTAGCTGCAACCAGGTATGTCCTCTGACAGTCTTGTAAATATTAACATTTATTTAAAGCTGAAAAGAAGCAAGCCACTCCACTACGATTGCCTAGAAAATCCCATGGATGGAGGAGCCTGGTAGACTGCAGTCCGTGGGGTCGCTAAGGGTCGGACACGACTGGGCGACTTCACTTTCACTTTTCACTTTCACACATTGGAGAAGGAAATGGCAACCCACTCCCATGTTCTTGCCTGGAGAATCCCAGGGAAGGGGGAGCCTGGTGGGCTTCCGTCTATGGGGTCACACAGAGTCGGACACGACTGAAGCGACTTAGCAGCAGCAGCAGCAGAAGAGCTCCTGGTGGGTATTGTCTTTGACAGTAATATGTATGCTTTCTCAAACTGTGTGTAATTTTATGCCCTCATGTCTTTGCTCAGTGTTTCTTCTTCATAGAAGTATATCCCCACCCTTCTCCTCCAGATAAACTACAGTCCATCCTTCAAGGCTCATCTTAAAAGGTTCTTTAACTTATTATATAGTGCTTCTTCATGGTGCTCACATTCTTACTTCAGAACTTACCGAGTTCCAGTCACCTTGAAATATCTGTTTTCTCTTGGGGAACAGTGTGCTCATGTGTTTTTGCATATCTAGAGCTTTGGACAATTCATGGAACAGGAAAAAAAAAAAACAAGCATCTGTTCGTTAAATCTCAGGGACAAAGCACGATGTCTGGAGAGCAGGTTATAACACTTCTTCAAGAGTTAGGCAATAGCTTCTTTCTCAAGGGAATATTTTCCTAAAACTCTTTATGTGCCTCAACCCCTGGGATTTAGTCTCTGTCTTTAATGATTCATATTACTTTCAATTTTGTGTGGTTATATTATTATCATGATTATCCTTAAAGAAATTATTATACCTAATTTTGTCCTCTCAGAATATCACACCCTTGAGAGAATGAGCCACATCTTACTCTTAACATGTTTTAAGACACCTAAATTGAGAAGTGAATTCTAAAGAACGTGCAGTGGAAAAAGTCTGTTAAAATACATGAAACTACCATTTTAAAATTTAATGATTTAGATTACTGTTGGAAAGGAATTTGCTTATGCAAGCTGTTTAAATGGGTCTGTTTTTGCTAACTTTAAAGAAACACATTTTGCTTTGTTCTATAATCATTATTTCCATTTAAGAGTGTGTCGTGCCTGGAGAATCCCAGGGACGGGGAGCCTGGTGGGCTTTCGTCTATGGGGTCACACAGAGTCGGACACGACTGAAGTGACTTAGCAGCAGCAGCAGCAGTGGACAAATAACTTTTACAAGCATGATGTCATCTGATCCAAGTGGCTTCCCAAATGGTGCTAGTGATTAAGAACCCACCTGACAATGCAGGAAACTTAAAACAACATATGTTTGATCCCTAGATTGGTAACATCACCTGGAGGAGGGCATAGCAACCCGCTCCAGTATTCTTGCCTGGAGAATCCCATAGGCAGAGGAACCTGGAGGGTTAAAGTCCATAGGGTTGCAAAGTGTCAGACATGACTGAAGCAACTTAGTATGCATGCACGCATCTGATCCAGATCTTTATAAACAAAAGAAGGTATGGAATAAAGGGAAGGGGACTGATTTAGAGCCATGAAAAAATGTCCAGCTCTGATTCTCTGATTTCCTTCTGACTTTTCAATTTTTTCTTTAAAATTATATTAGTAAGCTAATGTTATATATACTTAAAATAGTCCTAGAAGGATGAATTTCCTATATACTAACGTTTGCTTGCCAGTGTCAATCCCTCCCTACTTCCTATACAATAAAGTGTAATCATTTTAATCTTCCATTTAAGCCCTTCTATGATCTGACTTGGAGAAGGCAATGGCAAGCCACTCCAGTACTCTTGCCTAGAAAATCCCATGGATGGAGGAGCCTGGTAGGCTGCAGTCCGTGGGGTCGCTAAAGGTCGGACACGACTGAGCGACTTCACTTTCACACGTTGGAGAAGGAAATGGCAACCCACTCCCGTGTTCTTGCCTGGAGAATCCCAGGGACGGGGGAGCCTGGTGGGCTTCCGTCTATGGGGTCACACAGAGTCGGACACGACTGAAGTGACTTAGCAGCAGCAGCATGATCTGACTTTATTTATTATTATCATCACTATCACCGTCATCATCATCATTTTAGCTTTTACCTTTCTCTTTTGTTAATTTCCTTACTAAATCTTGTGATGTTTCTAGACTCATTTTAAAGTTCTACCTGGCATGAAACTAAGATAGCATCAGTTCTGCAATAAATGTCTTCTGAATTAATCAACCCAAACTGGTTACCCCCTTCTCGATTCCCAGCTAACATTCTCCCACAGGTAATACCCAGGTCTCTGAGTGTGCACATGTGTGCATGTGTGTGCTCAGTCTCTCAGTCATATCTGACTCTTTGTGACCCCATGGACTGTAGCCCACCAGGCTCCTCTGTCCATGGAATTTTCCAGGCAAGAACACTGAAGCGGGTTGCCATCTCCTCCTCCAAGGGATCTTCCAGACCCAGGAAATGAACCCATGAATCTTGTGGCTCCTGCATTGGCAGGGAGATTCTTTACCACTGAGTCACCTTGGAAGTCCCAGAGTATGCACACCTCTTCCATATTTCCTTATTTCGGATGTCTCTAGGTATTTTAGGACAGAACCTTGAAGAAATCAGCTCTTCTAATTTGAATTATTCTGAGCCACTTGTAAAAAAAGTGTCATAGCATAAATGTGTATCCCAGAGGAAGAAAAGTTAAAGATAGTTCTCATTATATGATGGTTACAGTGGTAGTGGTTTTTCATGGTGGCTCAGAGGTTAAAGCGTCTGCCTCCAATGCGGGAGACCTGGGTTTGATCCCTGGGTCAGGAAGATCCCCTGGAGAAGGAAACAGTAACCCACTCTAGTATTCTTGCCTGGAGAATCCCATGGATGGAGAAGCCTGGTAGGCTACAGTCCATGGGGTCGCAAAGAGTCAGACACGACTAAGCGATGGAACGGAACCTTTAAAGAAAAATCAGTATGAAGTGTTTAGCACAGAATGTAGCAAACTATAGTCCTAGAACAATAAATGTTAAAGAGATTATACTTATTGAGAATCATTCCGGCTATAGCTCTTGACAGTTTGAATTATTTTCCCATATATTTTCACTCTTGCTGCTCTTAATCTCAGGTTAATGGAATCTGATTTTCTTCTTAAATGATGCAGCCTTGACTATTTGACTAGCTTTGACTAATACAATGTTAGCAAAAGTGATGAAAGCAGAGGCCATATACATACTAGTACAGCTTGACTTGGCTTCGCACATTAGTGACCAGACATGAAAATATTACATCCCAAGCATTTGCTGGCCCTGGATTCTGGGTCCCAGAACAAGCACTCATGGAGCACATCTAAACCCAATCCAGAGCCTAAAGCCATGTTCAACTGTATTTGCCACCTGGAGTAAATCCATCCAGCTGAGATCCAGACAGGCTTAGCCAAATCACAGTTGACTTGAACCTCCCCGAGAAGAAATGCTTATTGTTGTAAGCCACAGAGTTCTGGGATCATTTGCTATGTCAACTGTGCAGTAGCTAACAGGTATACCACTGGTATCCAGCAGCATCAATAACAACAGTAACAGATCACCAAGTGCTTACTATATTTTGTCTCATTTGATCTTCTCATAATTGTAGAATGCCTCCTTATCCTCAGACACGGAGAGTTTAAATAACATGCTCAAGTACAAAAATAATAAGTGATAAACCCACCCAGGTTCTTAATGACCATAACAGACAGCCTCTCAAAATGTCCATAATTTGGCTTCCCAAGAAGACAGCATAAGATGTTTTGAGGACTTTGCAAGTTTGTTTGATATTCTCTCTCTGATGAGTGGAATTCTGACCTAATCTGAGATTAAGAATACAGAGTAAAATGGTCAGTTCCCATCTCAGACACGTGTAAGAATTACCCAGTGGTGGTAGTGGGGAGAGAGAAATAAGTGTCCATCCTAGACATTCTAAAGCAAACACTCCGGAGGTAGAGAAATATGGATATTTATTTGGAATATGTTTTTGAACTGTGGTGTTTTAGAAGACTCTTGAGAGTCCCTTGGACAGTAAGGAGATCAAACCAGTCTATCCTAAAGGAAATAAGTCCTGAATATTCATTGGAAGGACTGATGCTGAAGCTGAAACTCCATTACTTTGGCCACCTGATGGGAAGAACTGACTCATTAGAAAAGACCCTGATGCTGGGAAAGGTTGGAAGACAGGAGGAGAAGGGGACAACAGAGGATGAGATGATTGGATGACATCACCGACTCAATGGACATGAGTTTGAGCAATCTCCAGGATATGGTGAAGGATAGGGAAGCCTGGCATGCTGCAGTCTATGGAGTCACAAAGAATCGGACATGACTGATCAATTGAACAGCAACAATAACAACAAAATGCTTTCCAGGCAATCTCAAAGGAGCTAGACCTGCATCTCTCTGAGGAACTCTTAGGATAGGAATGGTGATGTTTATTAAGAGAATAAGCCTCTTTACATTCTCTTTCCTGAATGTTATGTTGTGTGAATCTTTATTTTTGGACCTTGGAGAAAATGCCATACCCAGTGTAAAAAAAAAAAAATTGGCCATTCAGTCGTGTCCTACTCTTTGTGGACTGTAGCCCACCAGATTCCTCTGTCCATGGAATTTTCTGGGCAAGAATTCAGGAGTGGGTTGCTATTTCCTTCTCCTTAAAAGGAACTTGACATTGCTCTTCTTCACTCTCTTAGCAGTATGACATCATGAAAAGATTATGAAAAAAGCATGACATTAGAAGTAAAAAAGACTTGTGTTCCAATCCTGGCTTTTCTGTAAACTATATGACTTTGAACATAACACTTACATTTACTTTCTTCCTTTTAAAAAGTAAAAAGACTATTAAACGTAATAGTCTTCATTAAGTAGAACTGTTTAGAGGACTCCCTGAGATAACATGTCCTAGAACACCCTGTCCAATGGCGCAACTTGTTGTGTGAGTGCTCAATATACACCAGGTACTGTAGTCCCTTCTAAATGAATCAAGTTGTACAGAAAGTTTGTAACAGCAAGAAAACAAAGACTACTTTAAATGATCAGTGTGGAAGAGTTCTGTGAACGGTGGATGCTAGGTAAGCACTTTTATTCAAGAGCACAAGTCAGGAGGCAGAGCCTATGTAAACACAGGATTATGCCCCAGGACGATATTGCCTTCACAACTTGTGTTTAGTCCAGAAGAAAAAATAGGGTCCTGAATGGCTCAGATCCCAGGGATTTGCCAGAATCCCAAGTTCACAAAATGTTAAATTATCTCCAGGTGGTGAATCTGATCTAGAATTTCTTTATTTTCTCACTTTATTAAAAAATGTGATAATAGAATATGATCACTATATATTGTCTATGCCTGCCTGCCCGCTGCCCATGCCTACTTTAGAGGAATACCTTCTTGATATTTTAAAAGACTATCAGATTTTTTTTTGGGGGGGGTCCTGTTTTTTGTAAATTTGTAAGGTAAATATATTGCACATTAAATGAGAAAAAATATATATAATTGTTTTCTCCCATCATATTCTCTTGTGCTTTCCAGATAAGCAAAGAAAATTGTCAGCTTTATACTCATGCTGGGAAACTGAAACTTAAGTGATATGCTCAAGAAACTATAGGAAACTTAAGAAGACAAAGCGCTTGTGCTCTTAAAAATTTGCTGAATCATTGGGGAAGATTGTGTTCTTTGGGAAATTAGTATAAATATCAGGGTACAGAGCTTTATCTCATTGATTTTCTAAGTTATCACCACATACCCTTAGTTCAGAAGATAATATTCTGTGGTGTAATTCTTAACAGAGTAGACCAGATTTTTTTTTTTTTCCTCTTACTCTGGTTTCAGTATATTTAAAATTTTGCAAAACCTCAGGAGGTATACAGCTTAGATCACCAACAAACCTTTTGTTATGAGATAGGAGATCTCATGACATCACACACACCAGCCTACCAGCCCCTTTGAATGGACACAGGAGCCCACTCCTTGATCCTTCTCTTTCCCTCAGCCCACCGCTTCTGTCTCATTGCTCTTGCTGCTGTCGTTCAGCCACTCAGTCATATCAGACTCCTTGCGACCCCATGGACTGCAGCCCACCAGGCTTCCCTGTCCCTCACCATCTCCCGGAGTCTGCACAAACTCATGTCCATTTAGTTGGTGATGCCATCCAACCATCTCATCCTCTGTCGTCCCCTTCTCCTCCTGCCCCCAATCCCTCCCAGCATCAGAGTCTTTTCCAGTGAGTCAACTCTTTACATGAGGTGGCCAAAGTATTGCAGTTTCAGCTTTAGCATCAGTCCTTCCAATGAACACCCAGGACTGATCTCCTTTAGGATGGACTGGTTGGATCTCCTTGCAGTCAAAGGGACTCTCAAAAGTCTTCTCCAACACCACAATTCAAAAGCACCAATTCTTCTGTGCTCAGCTTTCTTTATAGTCCAACTCTCACATCCATACATGACTAGTGGAAAAACCATTGCTTTGACTAGACGGACCTTTGTTGGCAAAGTACCATCTCGGCTTTTTAATATGCTGTCTAGATTTTTCATATGGTTTGTTCCCACCATGGCCTTTTTTTTTTTTTTTTTCTTTTGAGTAGATGCAGATGTCTTAAGGTTCCTGGACACTGGAGAGGGCCAAGATGAGCTAACAGCTCTGGGTCTTCAAACCAGCAGTTCTGATCTGCTCCCACCCACCCTACTCTCTTCCTCCAACTACAAAAAGGCACTGGCCAGGGCTGAGACAATCGAGTAATAGAGGGGATATTCAGACAGAGAGAAAGGAAAACAGAGCTCCAGCCCATCACCCACCTCCACAGAATACCCTATTACTACTTCTCAGGAAGCATCTCAGATGAGGTTTCTAAGGACAAACCCTTTGAAGCAGGAACTAGAGAGATCATGAGTTGTAATCAGTAAAAAGAAATGAGTGAGATGCCAAGGCTGATTACTGGAAAAAGGAATGGATGATGAACACAGGGCCAGAGGGGACATCAAAAATCAGAGAACTGGGGGGGTGAACTGAGTTTAGGTATGTTCAATGCACGTCAGGGTCTGTTTTAGGGTCAATAAGTGACAGGGTTTAGAGCCTCATTCTTCACTACTTGATTAGATGTGCTTAATAGTTCCTTTGATGTGTAGATACCTGGTTTGCCTGCATGGAGGTAAGTTTATATTTTTGCTTTAAAACCTATAATGTACTTTGCATCATTAAGCCTAATGGAGAGCATGGCAACACATGGGGGAAGTATGTGACCCTCAAAAGAAATACTTTGCCTTCTTCATAAAGATAATTTGGAAAGAAAAATAAAATGTTGCAGTAAAGGCTATATATATTCTTATATTTGGTATGTAAATATCCTTACTTTAGCAGATTTGCTGCTGTTTAGTCGCTAAGTTGTGCCTGACTCCGTGACCCCATGGACTGTAGCCTTCCAGAGTCCTTTGTCCATGGAATTCTGCAGGCAAAAATACTGGAGTGGGTTGCCATTTCCTTCTCTAGTGGATTGTCTTGACCCAAGGATCAACCCCACATCTCCTGCTTTGGCAGTCAGATTCTTTATCACTCAGCCACCAGGGAAGCCTACTTTAACAATCAGGTAACCTTAAATAGATGATGCAAACAAAGAAGAGCTCTTGTCCTGGGAGAATCTGAACACAGCATGGCTCTACCTTATCTGGTTCAGGGAAAAAGAAAGGCTAATGGTGGCAGGACTTTGCTTTTGATTGTGGCGACAACGTGTTGGGAAACATCTAACACTTAGAATCTTCTTTTATAAAAAAATCTCGGTCCCACTTATTTCGCTTTGCCATTCCAAAAAATTACTCACTGCCATCACTACTGTGACCTGGTTTCCTTACTAGTAAAAGAAAGGGGCTCATTTGGTGATTTCTGAGATCAAAGGCTCAGTCTACCCTAGGCCTCATTCTTGGCAAAAAAAAGCCGAGGGCTTTAAGAAAAAAAAGACTTAAATCTCCACTGGAATTATTTTTGCTTTGAGATGACAGGACTTCAGCTATGCCTTCAAAATATTCCTATTCTTTCATATAATCACATTCAATAATCATTAAAAAAACTATTTTTTTTTCTTTTCTTGCCTAATGTTCTGTGTCCTTCATTTTTCTCTGCACCTAATTTGATGGCAAAATAAACCCAGGAATATAGAAATATTCATCCTCTAGCCATTGCATTAATTGATGTCTGGGAGTAAGGTGATGCTATCTAATGAGACTGATCAAGTGATCAGTGCAAAATACTGATTTTCAAATACATTTTATCTAACCATTTGAGCTGCCTTGAAAATTGGCATAATTACACAGTCTGAGCCTCTAAGATATGGTAATTCTTGATTCAGATATTTCATTTCACAGGAGAGGGAATCAGAAGGCAAGGTTTGATGTGAGTGACTTCAGCACTTATTACCTATAACAGAGCATACTTTTCAAACACACACATGAAAGAAATGTAAATTATTAAATTACCTCAAGTGATTCTGAACAAGTAGACCCACTCTAACATCTTTACTACAAATGAAGCCTTTACTACTTTTCTTTCTTTTTCAGAAAAATAGTCTAATAATCAAAGGACTATGAATATTCAGAACAAAAATGGGATTAGAAATTTTAAGGTGCTTATTCAATGAGAGGAGAGAAATTAGATTTTTTTAATTCATTGGGTCACATTACATCCATTTCAGATTCCACAACTAGCACTTCCTCCTCACAACAGAGGATTCATCATGAAGTAAAAGCAATTTTAGAAAGAATTTTACTGAATTATGGAAAGAAAATCACCACAGAATTAATGGTAGTTAAAAACTGAAATAACATGTGTACATGAGTGTATGTGTGCATCTGTAAAGTTTACACATTTACACATTTCACACATATGGATGTAAGGATAAGCATAGGTAAGAGGCAGAATCAAAGTTATGAATCCTGTCTTCAGAAAGTATGCCAAATTGTGTGTGAGTCTACAGTTTCAAGGAGCACAAATAAGCCCTCTTTCAAAAACTGGACATCATTATTGTCTGCCTACTATATAGCAGCAATTGGATAGTGCTCTAAGGTTCACATGAAATTAATTCAATATATTATAAAAAATAGCTAATGTATATGCCTCATCTGCACTACTATATCCTGGGTCTGCTCAAGTCTAGGGCCACAGCTTTCCAATCAGCTTCCATTTCATCATTTTCTAGTCTGTCTTCCAGAGTCCTATCAGAGTAATTAATTTTTATGATGTGAAAAGCTGAACATATCACCTCCCCCACACTTCTTTTGAAAAAACAAATCCAGTTATGGGATTTTCTGAAACTCAGTTGACTTTGCTGATAAGTCACCAGAAAATAAATTGCAATTTCTGAGAGAAATAACTTTTCTTCTTGCTTTTCAATATTAGAAAATGGTTTTGTGTAACATATTTGATACATGGATATATGAATCAAGCCATTGATTTTCACCCTCACAAACAACAATATTTATGTGATAGCATGAAGAGGAAAAAAGCTGATTACTCATGGTAAAAAAGACCATAAAGTCATGGAAAATGACTGTGGGAGAGAACAATATTTTTTCAGATGTTCAGCTCCTTTCCAGAAGGAAATATATATATATGTGTATATATATATATATATATAAAATGACCTTAAACATATAAAGCCTTATTGTAAAATATATAACCTTAAAATATACAACCTTAAAATTATATAATCTTAAAATATTTGCAACACTGCTTTTAGAACTCTAAATAAAATGAAAGTGATATTAGATTGTCAAAATGAGAAAAACTTAAATCAATATCACGTCAGTAGGTTTAAATTGCGAGTAATGTACAGTATCGCAGATACTGTACAAAACTGGGAAACCAGAACTCAAGGAAAAGAATGACGTTGTTGAAAGGGTGGTGATTTCAAAACATGTGAGATCCTAAACCCTAGCTACACCCCAGCATATTTGCTGCTGCTGCTGCTGCTAAGTCACTTCAGTTGTGTCCAATTCTGTGTGACCCCATAGACGGAAGCCCACCAGGCTCCCCTGTCCCTGGGATTCTCCAGGCAAGAACACCGGAGCAGGCTGCCATTTCCTTCTCCAATGTGTGAAAGTGAAAAGTGAAAGTGAAGTCACTCAGTCGTGTCCAACCCTTAGCGACCCCACAGACTGCAGCCTACCAGGCTCCTCCATTCATGGGATTTTTTGCTAATCAGGTGTTAATGCTTTCTAATAAGATCTTTAAGACAATAACCAATTCTTATTTTTGAGTGGCAAGATCCCCTGGAGGAGGAAATGGCAACCCACTCCAGTATTCTTGCCTGGAGAATCCCATGGACAGAGGAGCCTGGCAGGCTACAGTCCATGGGGTCGCAAAGAGTCACACACAATGAGCAACTTTTACTCTTTTCTATTCCATTTTTAGGTAAACATACACACTGAGGGGGAAATGAGGGTCTAAATTCCTTTTCTCTATTGCATTGTTATTTTTTAATTCTCTGTTTTTAAACACATGGATGATCAGTAATTTTATGTGTCATCTTGGCTGTGTTAAGAGATGCCCCAAGAGCTGGTAAAGCATTTTTTCAAGGTGTGTCTGAGAGTGTCTGAAAGAAACTAACATTGACTCAGCAGGTTGGTAAAGAGGATGGCCTTCACCAATACATGGGGGCAATGTCCATCCACTAAAAGCCTGAGTAGAACAAAATTCGCTCCCACTGTTTGACCTAAGACATCCATCTTTTCCTGCCCTCAGACATCAGTGCTCTTGGTTCCTGGGCTCTAGGACGCAGATCAAGAAATAAACACTGATTTCCCAAGTTTCTGGGCTTGTTCTGAATTATACCACCAACTGGGCTTTCCTATTTCTCCTGCTTGAAGATAACAGACTGTAGGATTTAGCCTACATGTCATGTGAGCTATTTCTTATAATAAATATCTGTCCAGATAGATACAGATATGTAGGGCTGTAGCTATATTTACACACACACACACACACACACACACTTATACACAGATTTCAACCTGAGGTGTACTTTCATTCATCCTCACTTCCTGATCCATTATCTACTGATCTATTCTACCTTATATCTTGACCTGTCTTCTTCTGACTCAAATGATGTCAGAGTTCACAAACAGTCCTTTATCTTATTCCTTTTCTCTTATTTTTTATAACAATATGCACAATGCAAATTCATGTAAAAAGCCATTCCTGCTATAGTTCAGATTATAAACTCTTATAGGCCTTAACTGTGCAGTCAGTAGTTCATGCTAAACCACACAAAGAATTGGAGGATAAGAGAGTGGCCCTATGAGGAAAGGGTAAAAATGAGAGAGAAAGGTAAATGGATTGCAGTTATTTTGCATGGATCACAGACTCTCCAGGATCATTTAAGATTCATCTTCCAATCTAGTAAAGGTTACAGCATAGACAAGATGGAACAGGAGTCTGTTTAATTTAGCACATCCGAAATGAAATAAGGATAATTTTTTACATGAACAACTTGGCTTGCACTTAAAAGATAATATTCTGAGAGCTTTCATAATTTGAAGTGAATATCCACGAAGGTTTTGAGATTTGTTGCTGAAGAGTCATGGTTTTATATAGGCTCCCACCATTTTGAGTACCATTACATTGACTACTTCACTCGTCCTTTCTTTAAACATATATTGAGTATCTACTATATGCAAGTACATGGCACATAGACAAGCATCTATTCAACATCTTAACACTTGTTTGATCACTAAATCACTCCTTCAAACATATTAAATGAGTTCCTCTCTTTCATGTGGCAGTCTTTTTACTAAGCAATAACATAGTCAAAGATCTGTATAAAAAAACAAGTTCTACATTTGATAAATTCAGAGTTTTATGGAGAAGGCATAAAATGTATTTAAATCAGGGTAATATGTGATAAAATAGGGTTATATCTAAGATGGCACAAAGAATTAATTTTTAGAAGGATCACAGAAAATTTGAGATGGGCAATGGCACTTGATGGATGAGTAGGAAAATGTTAAGTGGATGCTAAAATTCATGTGTAAATGGATTTGGATGTGAGGATATACATGAGTTTCATGAAACCAGTGTTAAGATCAGTGGTTTTTAATGAGGGAAAATTTTGTGACCATGGAACATTTGGCAGTGCCTGGAGCCATTTTTAATTGCCATGACTTGTAAGGAGATGCTATGAGAATCTAATGAGCAGAGGCTAGGTATGCTGCTAAACCCCTTACAATGCAAAAGCAAAGGTCCACATCAAACATCAAAAAAATAATCAGCCCAATTTGCAACAATATGGATGCACTTGAGAGTATTATGCTAAGTGAAATAAGATGAAGACAAATACCATATGATTTCACGCATATGTGGAATAAAAAACAAAAAAAGCAAACAAATAAACAAAAACAAAACAAATGAACAAATCAAACCAGACATGCTGATACAGAGAGCAGAGTAGTGGTTACCAAAGGGTAAGGGGCAAAGTGGGGGTGGCGGAAGAAGGCCAAAATGGATAAAAGGGATCAAATGTATGGTAAGGGATGGAAACTAAACTTTTGGTAGTGGACATGCTGTGGGTATACAGAAGGAGAAATAGAAGGTGGTATACCTGAAATACATGTTACCTTAATAAAAAAATAAACCTAAAATTAGAAAAGACTACTTGGTCTAAACCGTCAATAGTGGTGGTTTAGTCATTCAGCTGTGTCTGACTCTTGTGACCCCATGGACTATAGTCCACCAGGCTTTTCTGTCCATGAGATTCCCAGGCAAGAGTAATGGAGTAGGTTGTCATTTCTTTCTCCAGAGGAATCTTCCAGACTCAGGAATTGAACTTAGGTCTCCTGCATTGCAGTTGCAGGTGGATTCTTTACCAACTGACCTACAAGGGAAGCTTTCAAATGTCAATAGTGATTAAAAAAAAAAAACAAACAGGTAAAGGACCAACAGAAAAAGAGGTTGGAATTGAAGTAAAATCTCACATATAGAGCTTGGATATCTTATTATGGCTAATGGGAGGAAGTGATATTGTTTTAACAGGATAATTACATTTTTTATTTATTATCCAAGATAACTCTACCAATTGAAGTATGGAAGATAAATCTGTTGGCACTGAAATTAAATGCTGTGATACCAATAATTAGAGTATTGCAGTAGTTATTGTAGTAATTTTGGCAAGTAATTATGGGAATATGAAGTAAGACTACAGAGATGGAACAAGATAGAGGATATCAAATCATTAAAAGTACACACAACAGCATTTAGTGGATAAAGCAGTTTTGAGAGAATTGCTACTTTGCTCAATGAAATATGTATAAAAAGATTTACATTTGAATCAAAATGTAAAGAAAACTATGCATTTAGAGCAGTAATCTAATTCAGTTTGAATTCCCCTATAGGTTATTTCCCTTTTTATTATTCTTAAAAAATATTTTATATTTTGAAAATTCTAGATTCTTGCCGATTTGTTGGACTATATCACCACCAATGCTACCAGAATTTGAGACCATTTGTTCACATTACTGGACTCCAAAGTAGGCTTATTACGCTCATGTTATTAAGGAAATTCTCTCAAAACCACTGCCTAATGTTCAGAATGTAATATATTTAATCAGACACTTAAATCTTACAGACAAAAATACATGCATAGTCTTGGCCTGTCATTTTCTAATATTTTGTGCTTTTAAAGATTTCTTTTAGTATGAAAATTTTGAAATTTTCCCTCATTCTTTCATGTGCTGAAGCAAAGTGAATGTCTGTGACTCTTTTGGAAGATGCTTTACAGATGGACAGAGCCTCTGTTTTTTTGTATTAAATAGAACCAAATGCCGTGCTACATTTGTACAGCAATGAACATTTATGCAAATCTGAAGAGTAGGCAGGTGCAAGAGCAAATTTCTTAATGCCATTTGCTCTGAAAATTATATAAAGCTTCTAGAGCTCTGCTTTTTATAGTAGCTAAAGGAGTTTTGTTTGGTATTTTTAAACAATAACACCTGCTCCAGGCAGAAAAGTTAGTTCCCGTACAGCAGGAAGTAGGCTGCTTTTGGTGGAGAGGAGTTCCAGAGATTGTCTCCAATAAATAATGAGGCGATAAAATAAAATGTATTTTGAAAAGGCTGGGTGGGTGGTGGAGGTAGAAGTAGGTGGGTGGGAAGGGAGAAATTTTGCCTTTTGCACTGACAGATGCTGGCAAATGGCAGGAATTCAGCCCAGCCAAGGAGATGGCAGAAGTCCATAGGACTCCATCTGGGGCCTGTTTCTTTGGCCTCTGAAACCTGGCAGAGCCTCTTCCCTCATAGGCCTAAATTTCCCTTTCTCTTTGTAGCTTAAAAGGAGAAGACCTTCAGGACTGCCATTTCTCTTTTGCTCCATTTTTTTTCAGCCCCATGCTGTAGAATCAATAGTGATTAATTAAGATCAGTGATACGTTCTTTCGAATTTCTTTCATTAAAGCTGAATTCTCTCTGATGATATATTTTGGTAACCTCCCTATTTGCAAAGAGACACAGAATATCTGTTTCTCTTCTTTTAACATGATTTTAACATGTGATTTTGTAATATATCTGTCTGCTCTTGAGGATGTCAGTTGTTCATTCATACAGTCATCATTCCTTTAAAGAGGCCTTATCATGTGTTGGCAAGAAATAGTGGAGCAAAAATGAAGAAACTCATACTTCATCCTAGTTGTGTCATTAACTTCCTTCACTCAGTCACTTAATACATTTTATTGATTTTTATGGTATTATGGCTATGACAGCCATCACCCCATTCATCTCCAAGGTTTGTCAGCTGTCGTAACTTTCTGGACTGATGTCCCATCCTCTTTAACACCTCCATATACATCTCCAGGAAAATATAATGAATAATTTTTAAAGCAAGGCAGGTTAACAATTTTTAACAAAGGAGAATAAAAAAAATGAAGAGGACTTTAAGCAAAGTGTAAGCAAAGAATAAGGAAGTTGCTTTACACTCAGCATTGTGTTAGGTGTTTGAAATTCTGGAAAGAGTAATATTTAACCCTGCATCTTAGGAAGCTCAAAATCTTCCTCAGATATAAACACAGAAATATAACATGATAATAAAATGGAATATACTTAATATTAAATCAAATGATGGCATAAGCATTCTTGTGGGTGGCTCGATAGTGGCAGCACTACTTTGTGACCTGAAGCAAGATACCTATTGTACCTGGACATTATAGTCTCCATTTTCTCATCCAGATTTACTTATCCCCTAACTCTCAAACTTGGTGTATTTATTTTCCAAAACCTTCCCTAAAGGTACACTGGAACCAACTGTTTCCTTTTCTATTAGACCCAGCCCTTCTCTCTATAATAGCATCTCTCCTGCTGCTGCTGCTAAGTCACTTCAGTTGTGTCCGACTCTGTTTGACCCCATAGACGGAAGCCCACCAGGCTCCCCCGTCCCTGGGATTCTCCAGGCAAGAACACTGGAGTGGGTTGCCATTTCCTTCTCCAATGTGTGAAAGTGAAAAGTGAAAGTAAAGTCGCTCAGTCGTGTCCGACCCTTAGCGACCCCACGGACTGCAGCCCACCAGGCTCCTCCATCCATGGGATTTTCTAGGCAGTAGTACTGGAGTGGCTTGCCATTGCCTTCCCCCAGCATCTCCCCCTCTTCTTTCATTTCCCTCATCTCATTGGAGTCAAGAGGGGTATCACTCAGTCCCACAGTGCAGGCAGGAATATCCCTGGTATTTTCTATATATTCTATAGTCTTCCTTCAGTCTTCTTTCTATATATTCTATAGTCTTCTTTAACAGTCCCTCCTGAAATTATAATAACTTAAAGATATCATCAATTTCCCATTGGTGTCCTAATTAATGTGCAATTCAAGCTGAAAATGTCATTGGGTTGTCCACAGAAGAATAATACCACAAATGGTAGCATGTCAGTCATAAATATGCAGAACACTAGAGCACCTGAAGGGAAGAGCTAATAAGCTGATGTCTTAAGTCAGGTTTCTAGGATAATGGATCCAGATTTACATGTTAGGAGTGTCCTCAGGGTAATACCTATAAGGGATGATAGCAGAAGGGTGGCTTAGGGGGAGGAATTGAATTGTGATTGAGTTGCAAATAAGGTTTAGATAGTCACTTGGAGAGCTCTGGTGATTTGGGAGCTCTGAGAATTCTGGGAATTCTTGAGTCACTTGGGGAGCTCTGGGAATTCTGGCCGGCCCTTCAGAATTGTCCTGTCTTAAAGTAAGGAAGTGAAGCCTTGACACTTACTAGTCAGAGGATGCAGGCTGCATCGGTGGGAGAGGGCATCGTCTTGATTGAGGACATTCTCTTTGGCTAAAGACAATTCCTCAAGAGGGTTTCCCTGCTGGCTGGTAAAGGCTCTGTCTGCCAATGCAGGAGACACATGTTTGATTCCTGGGTTGGGAAAATCCCCGGGAGAAGGGAATGGCAGCCCACTCCAGTATTCTTGCCTGGGAAATCCCATGGACAAAGAAGCCTCATGGGCTACAGCCCATGAGTTCGCAAGTGAATTGGACACAAGGTAGTGACTAAACAACAAAAGAGTCCTCCAGAGAGACCAGTTGAGACTTTTTAGCTGCCTACAGTCCCAGCTGCCACCGAGGAAGAGTGTTGGTACAAAAGGGAAAATCTGAAAGACCAGCACAGCACAACATCCATTACTATATTTGACACGGAAGGATTTTAAGATGTGTTTTAGGAAGTAACAGCACAAAGGGGGGATATTAAAAAATACCTTATCATGAAAAGTCTTGCTAGCAAAACTAGTTTACTGTGAATTTGAACAAGTTTCTACCCCTTTCAGGGCCTCACTTGATCATTAAAAAAAAAAAAGCTGGCAACATATCTAAGACTTTTAGGACTTTAACTTTTTAAAAAAGGATCTAGTTGTTACTTTCATGTGTCAATGTGAAAATAATAACTGCAATTCAAATACTCGAAATGACTGATCTCCTTGAATGAGCCCTTAATTATCCTCTCCAAACAAAATAGGAAGTGACTGACTAAATGCCTACCCTAGGCTTGTCACTGTGGTATTTTCCAATCTGTGAAGAATATTGTGCTTATATTTAGAGTGTTTTTGCTTTTTTTGCATTATAATTACATATGCACACAGTTTTCAATCTGTTGCACTATCAATGTAAAACCATTGATTTTTTTTTTTTTTTAAAGACTGACATGGAATAAGATTTTTATTCTGCTACTCGTTATGGGTCCCCTGACTGATTTATTAAGTTAATTCAACCTGTTTCCTTATATGCAAATTAGAGATTGTCTCCTTAAATTTTATAATGTATATAAAATGCCCCATAGAGTGCAAGGAAGATAAAAAGTACTCCATATTTTTTACCTCTCCCATCTCCTGTCATATGCTTTCATCTTATAGTTCCTCCTATGCTTCTCTTTTCCCTTGGCTTTCTCCTTTATTACTTGGTATGTTCCTTGAGAACAGAGTATATGCATAAAAATCTTATTTTTACAGCGGCTAAATAGTGTCTAATGTTTAACAATGTTTCTCTAAGTGCAGTCTATAGGCCACTAATATCAGAGTCACCAGGGTTTTTTAATAAAATGTAGGACCATAATTCACACAAACCTGACTTATAATATCAGAGAATATACGTATGCATTTTATCAAAAATTCAAAGATAACCTCATAGGAGTGGAAATGTGGGGACCACCAAATCAGACGTCTTATGATAAACATTCGCTATATGAATACCTGCGCTATGGTATCAGCGTTCTTCTCATTGATGGAAATGATGGTAGTCAGTAATAAAAAGAAAGATAAACATACTTCTTTTAATATGCTGTACTTTCTGTATGAATTCTCTGAAGATGAAATGATGAGTAGACATGCTTAAGTTAGTTTGGGTTATGTATGTCCTATGATATTATAAACCAGAAGGATGCTGGATTCAATTAGAATCATCGCAGATTGATGTGAGCTTCCCTGGTGGCTCAGATGGTAAAGAATCTGCCCACAATGCAGAGACCCAGGTTTGATACCTGGGTTGGGAATATCCCCTGGAGGAGGAAATGACAATTCACTCCAGTAATCTTGTGGGAGCCTAGTGGAGCTACCCCATGCCTGAGGTCAGGGCGGTGGCTGAGGGGAGCCACCCACGTCCAAGTGAAGGTGGCTGCACTGGTGCAGAAGGGCCTAGAGGAGCCACTCCACATTCAAGGTCAGGAGGGGCGGCCGTGAGGAGATACCCCTTCTCCAAGGTAAGGTGCAGCAGCTGCGCTTTGCTGGAGCAGCCATGAAGAGATACCTCACGACCAAGGTAAGAGAAACCCAAATAAGACGGTAGGTATTGCGAGAGGGCATCAGAGGGCAGACACACTGAAATCATAATCACAGAAAACTAGTCGATCTGATCACATGGACCACAGCCCTGTCTAACTCAATGAAACTAAGCCATGCCATGTGGGACCACCCAAGACGAACGGGTTATGGTGGAGAGGTCTGACAGAATGTGGTCCACTGGAAAAGGGAATGGCAAACCACTTCAGTATACTTGCCTTGAGAACCCCATGAACAGTATCAAAAGGCAAAATAATAGGATACTGAATGAGGAATTCCCCAGGTCAGTAGGTGCCCAGTATGCTACTGGAGATCAGTGGAGAAATAACTCCAGAAAGAATGAAGGGATGGAGCAAAAGCAAAACCAATACCCAGTTGTGGATGTGACTGGTGATAGAAGCAAGGTCCGGTGCTGTAAAGAGCAATATGCATAGGAACCTGGAATGTTAGGTCCATGAATCAAGGCAAATTGGAAGTGGTCAAACAGGAGATGGCAAGAGTGAACATAGACATTCTCGGAATCAGTGAATTAAAATGGACTGGAATGGGTGAATTTAACTCAGATGACCATTATATCTACTACTGTGGGCAGGAATCCCTTAGAAGAAATGGAGTAGCCATCATGGTCAACAAAAGAGTCTGAAATGCAGTACTTGGATGAAATCTCAAAAATGACAGAATTATCTCTGTTCATTTCCAAGGCAAAGCATTCAGTATTACAATAATCCAAGCCTATGCCCCAACCAGTAACACTGAAGAAGCCAAAGCTGAACGGTTCTATGAAGACCTACAAGAACTTTCAGAACTAACACCCAAAAAAAGATGTCCTTTTCATTATAGGGGACTGGAATGCAAAAGTAGGAAGTCAAGAAACACCTGGAATAACAGGCAAATTTGGCCTTGGAGCACAGAATGAAGCAGGGCAAAATTTAGTAGAGTTTTGCCAAGAGAACGCACTGGTCATAGCAAACACCCTTTTCCAACAACACAAGAGAAGACTCTACACATGGACATCACAGGATGGTCAACACCGAAATCAGATTGATTGTATTCTTTGAAGCCAAAGATGGAGAACCTCTATACAGTTAGCCAAAACAAGACCAGGAGCTGACTGTGGCTCAGATCATGAACTCCTTATTGCCAAATTCAGACTGAAATTGAAGAAAGTAGGGAAAACCACTAGACCATTCAGGTATGACTTAAATCAAATCCCTTATGACTATACAGTAGAGGTGAGAAATAGATTTAAGGGACTAGATCTGATAGGCAGAGTGCCTGATGAACTCTGGACGGAGGTTCGTGACATTGTACAGGAGACAGGGACCAAGACCATCCCCATGGAAAAGAAATGCAAAAAAGCAAAATGTCTGTCTGAGGAGGCCTTACAAATAGCTGTGAAAAGAAGAGAAGCAAAAAGCAAAGGAGAAAAGGAAAGATATAAGCATCTGAATGCAGAGTTCCAAAGAATAGCAAGGAGAGATAAGAAAGCCTTCCTCAGCAATCAATGCAAAGAATTAGAGGAAAACAACAGAATAGGAAAGACAAGAGATCTCTTCAAGAAAATTAGAGATACCAAGGGAATATTTCATGCAAAGATGGGCTTGATAAAGGACAGAAATGGCATGGACCTAACAGAAGCAGAAGATATTAAGAAGAGGTGGCAAGAATACACAGAACTTTACAAAAAAGATCTTCACAACCAAGATAATCATGATGGTGTGATCACTCACCTAGAGCCAGATATTTGGAATGTGAAGTCAAGTGGGCCTTAGAAAGCATCACTACGAACAAAGCTAGTGGAGGCGATGGAATTCCAACTGAGCTATTTCAAATCCTGACAGATGATGCTGTGAAAGTGTTGCGCTCAATATGCCAACAAATATGGAAAACTCAGCAGTGGCCACAGGACTGGAAAAGGTCAATTTTCATTCCAATCCCAAAGAAAGTCAATGCCAAAGAATGCTCAAACTACCACACAATTGCACTCATTTCACACACTAGTAAAGTCATGCTCAAAATTCTCTAAGCCAGGCTTCAGCAATACATGAACTGTGAAATTGCAGATTTTCAAGCTGGTTTTAGAAAAGGCAGAGGAACCAGAAATCAAATTGCCAACATCCGCTGGATCATCGAAAAAGCAAGAGAGTTCCAGAAAAACATCTATTTCTGCTTCATTGACTATGCCAAAGCCTTTGACTGTGCGGATCACAAGAAACTGTGGAACATTCTGAAAGAGGTGGGAATAACAGACCACCTAACCTGCCTCTTGAAAAACCTGTATGCAGGTCAGGAAGCAACTGGACATGGAACAACAGACTGGTTCCAAATAGGACAAGGAGTACGTCAAGGTTGTATATTGTCACCCTGCTTATTTAACTTATATGCAGAGTACATCATGAGGAACGCTGGGCTGGAAGAAGCACAAGCTGGAATCAAGATTGTCGGGAGAAATATCAATGACCTCAGATATGCAGATGACACCACCCTCATGGCAGAAAGTGAAGAGGAACTCAAAAGCCTCTTGATGAACGTGAAAGAGGAGAGTGAAAAGGTTGGCTTGAAGCTCAACATTCAGAAAACGAAGATCATGGCATCTGGTCCTATCACTTCATGGCAAATAGATGGGGAAACAGTGGAAACAGTGTCAGACTTTATTTGGGGGGGCTCCAAAATCACTGCGGATGCTGTTTGCAGCCATGACATTAAAAGACGCTTACTCCTTGGAAGGAAAGTTATGACCAACCTAGAAAGCATATTAAAAAGCAGAGACATTACTTTGCCAACCAAGGTCCATCTAGTCAAGGCTACGGTTTTTCCCATGGTCATGTATGAATGTGAGAGTTGGACTGTGAAGAAAGCTGATCACCGAATAATAGATGCTTTTGAAGTGTGGTGTTGGAGAAGACTCTTGAGAGGCCCTTGGACTGTAAGGATATCCAACCAGTCCATTTTAAAGGAGTACATCCCTGGGTGTTCATTGGAAAGACTGATGCTAAAGCTGAAACTCCAATATTTTGGCCACCTCATGCGACGAGTTGACTCACTGGAAAAGACTCTGATGCTGGGAGAGATTGGCGGCAGGAGGAGAAGGTGACAGCAGAGAATGAGATGGCTGGATGGCATCACCAACTTGACGGACATGAGTTTGAGTGAACTCCAGTAGTTGGTGATGGACAGGAAGGCCTGGCATGCTGTGATTCTTAGGGTCTCAAAGAGTCAGACACGACTGAGCAACTGAACTGAGCTGAAATGAACTGAATCTTGTCTGGAGACTCCCATGGGCAAAGGATTCTGGAGGGCTACAGTCTATGGGATCACAAAGAGTAGGACATGAATGAATGACTAACACACGCAGATGCACACACACAGGTTGATGCCTCAGACAGACAATTGGATTATTTATTAAACTCTTCTCAAAATATAGTTATTACAATAAATGAGAAATAAAATATCCTCGGGTCTTTGGCACTATCCTAAGAATGATTCGCATTCTTCTGCTATAAAGAGTGACAATATAATTAAAATTTAAAGGCAAGAAACTGGAGAAATACAGACTCTCCAACATTAATGACCTTTGTTAATAGAGATTTCTGTCTTCCCAATTAACTATTTCTGTGCCTTGAGGATCAAAGAGTAGCTACTGCATAATGCTTCTAAAGTTTTGATCTATTTCAAATTCATCTTCTCATTTTTTTCTTCTTTGAATTTAGTGGAGTACCAAGGATCATGACAACTTTCCTTGTGTACTCCTACTGATTCCACTCTAAATTTGACTTATCTTCAATAAAGAACTTTAAAAAAAATCTTGACATGAAATGGATCTGGTTTTATTATATCATTTGTATATGATCTCTGGAACTATGACTCTATTCCTTTTAGGACTGGGCTGTTGTGGTGTTTGTTTGTTTTCCCCAGAATAATATGCCCTAACCTTCACAGAAAACAATAAACTATCTATCTTTCCATTATCCCACAGGATTTTTAAAGCCAGAAGAATCCTAGCAACTGGTGTTGGAACCCATCTCCACTGCAAAAAAGATATAAACCATGACTTCCCCTCAGGAAAATGAATAAAAACCAAAATATGCATGTGTATGTGTACTTGTTGCCCATTTGTGTCCGACTTTTTGTGACCCTATGAACTGTAGTTAGCCAGGTCCCTTGTGCATGAGATTCTATAGGCAAGAATACTGGAGTGGGATGCCATTCCCTTCTCCAGGGGAACTTCCCAACCCTTGGATGGAACCTGGGTCTCTCACATTACAAGCAGAGCCTTTACTGACTGAGCCACCAAACCAAAATAATACAAATTAAAATTTGCTGTCAGAATCAGGAATCTTTACTCTTACAGGTTGAGTTAATGACTAATACTCATTCTCCAGTTTCTAGTATATTGTTGGTCATTTACAACAGTATCTTTCCTGGTGGCTCAGACTATAGAGAATCTGCCTGCAATGTAGGAGACTCAGGTTTGATCTCTGGGTTGGGAATATCCCCTGGAGAAGGGAATGGAAACCCACCCCAGTATTCTTGCCTGGAGAATGCCATAGACAGCGGAGCCTTGCAGGTTACAGTCCATGGGGTCGCAAAGAGTCTGACATGACTGAATGACTAACACACACTTTACAACAGTAGAATACACCTATATATGCCTTTCTCCATACAAATTAGGAAGCATTCTCTATCCAGACTTGTTCCTAACCTGCCTGAGTTTTGACTTCATAAGTAGTATGTTGTTTGTATGGTCCCCAAACTTCATGTTCTACGTGATTGGTGATTATTGGTATCTTTCCTAGTGTATAACTTATTTTTGACTTATGATTTCCTGTATTCCTCAGCCTCAAGTCTATAAAATACAGCCCACATCACGGTCAACCACTTAATATTCAGTCAGGATTGCCCAGCTCTTCAAATAACAGGGAGTGTAATACCCATGGCCAAATGATCTTCCTGTTCATCTTTCAATATGTGAACAACATAGCCAGAGAAACTTAAACAAACTCCTTTATATACTATATATTTTTTCATGCTGAGTCCTATTTGAATGCAAAGTACACAATCAAGACATGTCTTCAAATTTTGTTGTCTAATTATCTCCTCAAACTTAGGGAATACACAGAAGAACTGTACAAAAAAGATCTTCACGACGAAGATAATCATGATGGCGTGATCACTCACCTGGAGCCAGACAGCTTGGAATGTGAAGTCAAGTGGGCTTTAGAGAGCATCACTACGAACAAAGCTAGTGGAGGTGATGGAATTCCAATTGAGCTATTTCAAATCCTGAAAAATGATGCTGTGAAAGTGCTGCACTCAATATGCCAGCAAATTTGGAAAACTCAGCAATGGCCACAGGACTGGAAAAGGTCAGTCTTCATTCCAATCCCAAAGAAAGGCAATGCCAAAGAATGCTCAAACTACCGCACAATTGTACTCATCTCACACGCTAGTGAAGTCATGCTCAAAATTCTCCAAGCCAGGCTTCAGCAATATGTGAACCGTGAACTTCCAGATGTTCAAGCAGGGTTTAGAAAAGGCAGTGGCACCAGAGATCAAATTGCCAACATCCGATGGATCATGGAGAAAGCAAGAGAGTTCCAGAAAAACATCTATTTCTGCTTCATTGACTATGCCAAAGCCTTTGACTGCGTGGATCACAAGAAACTGTGGAACATTCTGGAAGAGATGGGAATACCAGACCACCTGACCTGCCTCTTGAGAAACCTATATGCAGGTCAGGAAGCAACAGTCAGAACTGGACATGGAACAACAGACTGGTTCCGAATAGGGAAAGGAATACGTCAAGGTTGTATATTGTCACCCTGCTTATGTAACTTATATGCAGAGTACATTATGAGGAACGCTGGGCTGGAAGAAGCACAAGCTGGAATCAAGATTGTCGGGAGAAATATCAATAACCTCAGATATGCAGATGACACCACCCTCATGGCAGAAAGTGAAGAGGAACTCAAAAGCCTCTTGATGAAAGTGAAAGAGGAGAGTGAAAAGGTTGGCTGAAGCTTAACATTAAGAAAACGAAGATCATGGCATCTGGTCCCATCACTTCATGGGAAACAGTTGGGAAACAGTGGAAACAGTGTCAGACTTTATTTTTGGGGGCTCCAAAATCACTGCAGATGGTGACTGCAGCCATGAAATTGACAGACGCTTACTCCTTGGAAGGAAAGTTATGACCAAACTAGACAGCATATTAAAAAGCAGAGACATGACTTTGTCAACAAAGGTCTGTCTAGTCAAGGCTATGGTTTTTCCCGTGGCCATGTATGGATGTGAGAGTTGGACTGTGAATAAAGCTGATCGCCGAAGAATTGATGCTTTTGAACTGTGGTGCTGGAGAAGACTCTTGAGAGTCCCTTATACTGCAAGGAGATCCAACCAGTCCATTCTAGAGGAGATCAATCCTGGGTGTTCATTGGAAGGACTGATGCTAAAGCTGAAACTCCAATACTTTGGCCACCTCATGCGTCGAGTTGACTCACTGGAAAAGAGTCTGATGCTAGGAAGGATTGCGGGTGGGAGGAGACGGGGACAACAGAGAATGAGATGGCTGGATGGCATCACCGGCTCGATAGACATGAGTTTGAGTGTACTCCGGGAGTTGGTGATGGACAGGGAGACCTGGCATGCTGTAATTCATGGGGTCACAAAGAGTCGGACATGACTGAGCGACTGAACTGAACTGAACTGATGTCAAAATCTAGCCATATATTTCAGTGTACATATCATTAGGGCAAGAGACAAGATTGACTCTTGGCATTCTGGAAGACTCTTGAGTGGTCCAGATAATGAGAGCAACAAAGTTCATATAAGAAGTCATTACAAATTACCTGGAGCGTGTCATTCTGGGTAATTAAGTTTTCTACTGTGTCAGTTTGAGTCAAAGTAGATGCAGAGGTTGTACATAGTTTATAAAAGATACTTCAATTGTATTTAAAAAACAAAAATATTAGGGAAAAACATGATCATAACTTCTTAACACTTTTTTATTGTTCATATTTCATTTTTCAAAGTCTTTAAAAATAAATTACATTTCAAACTAACTATATAAGGAATCTTCCTGAAATTAGATATTAAAAGGTAATTGTTTTTAAGAAGCATCAGAGCACATAGTTTACTTAAAAAAAAACAGAAATATAAACAAATTATGTATGTAATTAATATAAGAAAATTATATACATGTATAGATATAATTCCAGCACCAAAACTCTGGTATGGGTTGTAGTTAATGATTGGACTCATGAAACAAAATTAAGCTTTAATTTAACACTATAGCTTCTTAGCTTTCAAAAGTATACAAGCAACAAATACAGTATCTTCATTTTGTTGAGAAACCTTATTGATTCTGGGTAAGCACACGGTGTCTATTGCTTCCTCACTTAACAGGAGCAATATATGTCTTTCATGAATAAGACTGAGGTGTCTGTGCATCACTTTGATATAGAGAGGTAGTTTCCTCAGTTTTCCACCAATCTTTTATACCATTTGAGTTCACATAGGTCCCACACCTGCCTGACTATTCAGCTTAACAAAAGCAATTGTGTTCCCAGAAAGCACATGAGGCTAAAGCAATGGTCTACATTTATCTTAACTCTAGAGTTTCCAAGGAAATGTTACTGGGAGGTGAGGAACACCAAGGTCCGGGTCACTCCCAGCCAAGCCTGCAGAGACTAAGCCTGATTTTAACTTTTACTCATAGTCATGTAACAACAGTGTGATATGGTAAATGTTCATATTTCAGTATGTAAAATTCTGTGTGAAAAAGGAAGAAAAAGAGTTTAATTCTAAATCGCGTATTTAGGAAAAGCTTCAAACAAGGAGCAATATTGAGTTTTTGTTTCAAGACAATGAGAAGAATTTTCAGTGCCTGGACAATAAAATTAAGGGCAATTTAGGCCCAAGAAAGAGTAGGTGGGAAACTGGAGGAATTTGTAAGATATTTGGAAGCAGGGGTTGGTATTTCAAGATGTTGAAAATATTTTTAGTACAGTAATTCAAGAAAAATGAAACTAAAGGAAGGCTAGGCCCAAATAACTTGATACTGCTGAATTGAAAACATCATTTTTTTTTTTGTAATTAATTTCCATGTTTACAACTGGCTTGATTTAGGTTTACATTGTAAAAATATTAGCATGGGTCACTATTCATTATGATGATATTTATAATTATGGACAACAGAAATCATCTAAATTAACCAAAGAGGAGAATATCAAGTAAACTTTATCACCTCTTCTTCCATGGTGCTTGTGCATTCATGACAAAAAACATGTATGACAGAAGTGTGTAATGAAAGCTAGTGCTTCAAAGGATATCATGCTTATGTGCGTGCTTAGTCACTTCAGTCATGTCCGACTCTCTGAGATCCCATGGACCATGGCCCGCCAGGCTCCTCTGTCCATGGGATTCTCCAGGCAACAATACTGGAGTGGGTTGTCATTTCCTTCTTCAATGATAAAGTATGAAGTGAGTGAAGTGAAGGAAATGAAGTTACGCAGTCGTGTCCAACTCTCTGCGACCCCATGGACTGTAGCCTACCAGTCTCCTCCATCTATGGGATTTTCCAGGCAAGAGTACTGGAGTGGGTTGCCATTTCCTTCTCTGTCAAAGGGTAACAGGCCTTCCTAAAATAAAGGAAAGTTTGAAGAACTAGACAAGGAATACTAAAATCACCAAAATTTCTAAATTGGGATATACCATCCTTCTACGTTATTATCACAGAAGTTCTTGCGCATTTTATTGTTTGTTGATATAACTTGTGATAAAATTTGGGGATTTTTACAAACTGAATAATATCTGCTCCTGCCAAAAAAATATTTTAAGAGCTTTTTCTGTACTCCTAGACTATCATTAATATCAAGCCAAGTTCCTATGAGTTCTCTGATAACATTGAAATAAAAATATGTCACAGACCAAAGGAACTACATATGAGTTAAATCCCAGGGAATTAAGGTGATTTTGTTCCAAAATCTCCTGCACTGTTATATTAATACATCTATGTCTTTGAAAATTTATATTGAACTGATGTGGTTTCTTATGAAAGTGATTCTGTTCTAAAAAATAATACTAAGATCCATGCATTAATTAAGTGTAATTTAGAGGGAATTAGGATGATACCTAATATTATATTCATCTTAACCAAAGTTCTATGACTAAAATAAGATCTTTACTAAAATATATATATATATGCATATATAGTAATTTTGGCATTGTTCACTTCATTCTTTTAAATCCCAGAGCCAGACTAGTTTAGATATATTATTAATACAAATGAATTCCCTTGAATATATTAAAAACATGAAGAAATAATATATTTTTCACTAGTTTTTAATGCAGAAATTTTAAAAACATTAGTACTTTTTCTGACAATTAATTATATTTTTATTATTGACAATACGGGACTTCAGAAAACTTTTAAGTACCAGATAATACTATCTGTGCTCTATGACTTGATGAAATCATATCAATAGTTGTTATGCATTTTTTTCTAAAAATTTGAAATTTAAAATGAATATCTTGATTTTTTTCTCACCTAACATGACGACATAATCTTCCACAAATATACTAAACTATACTTTTCTTCATAAAAACATTCTTAGTTCCTACATAATTTTCCAAGGCTTGGGTATATCATGCTTTATACTATGATTTTAAATAGTTTTGATTTGTAGGAAATTTCAGTATTGAGCTAATGGTAGTGAACATATGTTAGAATACAGATCTTTTTGTTTGTTTTCTTTTGGGGCTTAATTTCTTTTTCTTAACATTTATTTTTTAAAGTTAGCCAAAACCAAGGAAATCTATTTTTTGCCTCTTAGATGTAATCAGTATGAAAAAAAAAAGTCTAAAGAAATAGCATTTGTCACTGTAGATGAACCTTTTGGTTGAAATCTTTCAATTTTAAAACAACATCTATTAACTGATTTTCTCACTTGAGACATTTCAATAGAACTGAGTATACAAGATTACTTATGAGTAAAGTTATAGAGAAGGAAATGGCAACCCACTCCAGTGTTCTTGCCTGGAGAATCCCAGGGACGGGGGAGCCTGGTGGGCTGCCGTCTATGGGGTCACACAGAGTCGGACATGACTGAAGTGACTCAGCAGCAGCAAAGTTATAGAAATTTCATGTTGAATGCAGCTCAAATCATTTACTTTAATGTTCCACATGATGGAAAAAATGATTTTGAAAAGAATATAAATGAAAATACCATTTTTTTCAAATAAAAACACATTATTTTAATCCTTAGGTAGACATACTTAGATTTCTAGCAGGAGGAGGAGGGAGATGGAGCATTGGCTTTTGATCTGGGTAATTTGAAAGAAATCCAGTAAAGTCACCATTTACCAAGATATGGTCAGAGGATAAGGAAGAAACCAAGGGATACTGATACGCCCTATATGTACCAAAAGCCAAATGATATGACAAATATCAGGGCTGCAGAAGTGAGAAGCTAGTGATTACTGGAACACAAAGAAGAGAACTGGGTGGACCGGGGGACGTGGTAGCCTGACTGAATCTCTTCCCATCCTCTGACCTCACTGCTGTATCTCCCACTGACCAAGCATAAAGCATATGGCAGGCAGAGAGCAAACAGGATAGTCATACAGACCAGTTTTCTAGGATAGAATAGGGTGAAGAGTCTAGAGGGCATATGGTTGTCCAATGAAAGCAGCTTCATCCTTAAAAGGCTTCTACAATAAATTCTTTGGGAGAGGTGATTATTGTTTTGTCAACAAATAATCACTCTATGTATTCTTTACTTTTTAAATATGGGCAGAACTGTTATAAAGTAAAATGGAAATAGAGCTTATTTGAAAAAATGCCTCTGGAACCTCAGCTCTGGGGGTAATTTAGCTGTTAACAATTGAAATCTTTTACAATTTATTTGTTCATATACTTATTTTGTGTTTAATTTGTGCCAGACACAATTCTGTCTGCCAGGCATGTACTCTATTATGTATTAGAAGGTTGAAGTGTCTTCAGTTCAGTTCAGTTCAGTCACTCAGTCGTGTCCGACTCTTTGCGACCCCATGAATCACAGCACGCCAGGCCTCCCTGTCCATCACCAACTCTCGGAGCTCACTCAAACTCATGTTCATCGAGTCGGTGATGCCATCCAGCCATCTCATTCTCTGTCGTCCCCATCTCCTCCCACCCACAGACATATAAGCTAAATAGAGGTCAAGACAACATTTTAGCCTAAGTGGCCTCTAGGGTGAGCACAACTGACTGTGCTCTTAAGTAGAGTCGACACCATCCTTCCCATCAGGGAAGATATCATCACTGTTTTATCACCGCCTCTTTCCATTTATCACCCTCCAAAAAGCAACCATCATAATTTTGTTTTTCTTTTCATTGTTGTTAATGGTCTATCTCTCCCCATTTCAACCAACTTATCCTTCTGAGCATTTGTTTTAGGTATTTTTTCCTTGGAATGGAGATTCTAACATGGAATAATAATGTATGTTTTTCAGAGGAGTGGGGGAATTTTTAGATTGACACCTGAGAAAGGTAGCTGTCAGTCTGATGAAGAGATAGGTGTATATGCAAATTTGGGGGCTGGGCCTTTGTTCCTTTGTGGTGATCTATAGCCATATGAAGGGTGCCTCAGAAAAGTGTCCAGAAACAACTCTGGACACTGTTGTTTCCTTCCACTGAGACAATGCACAAGGAGGATTGACAATGAAGGGTGAAGGATTATCTTGTCATCATTCCAATCAGGTGAAAGAAAAAGCCTTACATTCCCAAAGTGGGACTGTGTAGTGCATTACAGCATCCACCATAGTAATTATGAATCTCTTGTTTAATTTATAAGCAAAATAGTATGAATTATGCACACATATGCATATATACTTGTATTCTATTATATGCATAAATGTATTGTCATAAATAACAAATGAGATTACAGAATAGTTGATTAGATAGTCACTGTAGTAACACCTTTTAAATTATTTAACAGACATACTTACATACACAAAATATGTATGTGCATTTCTATCTAAATCTGTGTTGTTCCTAGACAGTAAAGATTCACTGAAAAGTTCATGAGTTGTTCAACTGAAGAAATCAATGTGTTTATACCCTAAATTTGTTTTAGATCCTGGAACTAAGGCATTTGATTGCTATCCATTATAGGCACACTGTCTGAATTCCTGCATTTGGCTGACTAACAATATTGTAGGCTCTACCTACTTGTTAGTATTAAAGAAAAAGTAAATAATGCCTCCGTGAGCAGTTCTGTTCATTTTTATATTTAGGGTTGCAAACTGTCATAACCATATTTGATTCCTCACTAACTGTGGACCTTGAACGGTTTCTTCTGCAGTGAAGGAAATGACATAAAGAAGTCAGGCTGCTCCTTTAAGATAAGTTCTGGAAGCCAAAACCAGAACAGAGAAAAGACAAAAGAGCAGAGATGATAGAGAAAAGGAAAGGAAAAGAGCTGAGTTCTATATATTTTATATCTTTTAATCTTCACAATATATCCTAATCAAGAGGTATTTCTAAATGAAAAATCTGAGTTAATGATTTTAAATAGACTTACTTATTCATGGTCACACATGAAATATATCCTCAGAGACAGGACTTAAACCTGGTTCTATTGACCCAAAGTGCAGATTTTAGTTCACTGCTCTTCTGTTTCACCCCAGAGAAAAGTTCTCCTAAGGCATGCTTGCAGTGGGATGTCTAACTGAAAGCACACATATGATGAGTGCACGGGTGTGATGCCAGTCTGCTTACTTTTTGTGTTTTCCCATCTGTGATTCTTGACACAGATATGCGACTATTCCTCTTTGGAAGAGAATGGGTATAAATGTATGAAAAAATGAACTCTTAAAAATGTTAAAATGTAAAACAAATGAACCATTAAAGTGTGCAGATAAAAGTTAAATGAAGTTCCTTGTGATTCACTCAGAGATTTGGTTTAAGATTTTTCAATTTCTGGACAAGCCTGCACCTGTCCACAGATTCTGCTTCTCTTCCTTTAATAATTCAGCTGCTGACAGTTGGAGCTTTGCTTCTGCTTCATTAATCTGCTCCTGGGAAGTAGTATTTTCTCAAAATTTTGGTGACATTTTCATTTCTCATCTTTAAAGGATCCTTCTCCACCTCTTCTAGAGGTTGCACAATTCTACCGTCTCAGTCAGATGGACTGTCTTGTTTTTATTCAACCTGACAGTGTTCAAAATAAGGTGCTTAGTTTTTCCTTTGATTTACACTGATCATTTACATCTTTGTCCATTAGACAGATAGTCTCTTTTTGTTTTCTCTTGTCTCCAAAACACAATGCACTGAATTTGCATCCAGAGAGATATTTTGGATTTGTTGAAGGATATAAGGAATTTGCATTATTAATGAAAAGCTAATCAAATGAGAGTAGAATTACTATAATATGTTGATTCCTCTAAAACATTTGCAGAGACTTCCCTGGTGGTATAGTGGTTAAAAATCTGCCCTCCAAAGCAGGGGACTTGGGTTCCATCATGGGTCAAGGAACTAAGATCCCACATGCCTTGGAGCAACTACGCATTCTGCCTGTCACAATCGGAGGGTCTGTGTGTCTCAATGAAAGATCCTGCATGGTGCAATTAAGACCCATAAGTAAATAAATGAATATATATCTTTTAATTGCAATGAAAATATAGCATGGCATATTTTAAATGCAGGTCTACGGATTTTCAAGTTCAGACGGTCTGTTTACATACTTATGGCCTTTTCTTTGTTTCTTTGGTTTAATTCTGGGCATCTGCTTGGATGCCAGTATACTCAAGAAGATAATATTCTTTTGCTTCCAAATTCCCAAACATACTGATGTTACCGCCATTGGGTAATAAGTATAAAATCAAATATAATAACACATGCTGCTGTGTTTTTCATGAGTCAGAAGATTTGAAACTAGCAAGTTCCAGAAAAGAAGGGATAAGTTTAGAGTTTAAAAAAGAAAAAGTTATATATGACAATGAGTTGGAAGTGTAACCTTTCTAAATCTCATCCTTTTTATTTCTAAAGTGGTTCAATTGTCACTGCCTACCTCGTAGCACTATTGTGAGTACCAAATAAATTAGTATACGCAAAATTCTCAACATAAAACATAGAAACTTACTGAAAGCACTTCTATTATTATTGATACAAAGAGTTTTGAAACATAAGACAGATGAGTCTCCAATAGTAATGTGGTTATCCCCTTTGAGTTTCAGAGTTCTCATATTTGAATTAAGAAAAAAAACTACATGTTTTTAGCCAAATCACGTTTCCCCCCTAAACTCATGTATTGAAATCCTAAACCCCCATTACCTCAGAACGTAATCACATTTGGAGATAAAAATTTCTGAAGAGGCACTTAAGTTAAAGCAAGGTCTTTAGGGTGGGCCTATTCCAATATGACTGGTATTCTTACTAGAAGAGTTAATTAGGAAACAGACATACACAAATCAAGGGCCAATTATGTGAGGACATAGTGAGAAGGCAACCATCTGCTAAGCCAAAGAGAGTCTTCAGATGAAACTACACCTGCCAACCCTTGGACTCCTACCCTACAGAATTGTGACAAAAGAAAATTCTATTGTTTAAGCCACCCAGTCTGTGGTATTTAATATGGCAGTCAGTCCTAACAAATCAATATACTTCCCTTTAAATATAAAGAGCATAGCACAATGTCCATAAATAGGTGACAATAAATATTTATTCCATTTCCCCAGTTATGACATTTATGACATTCTTAACTTTATAATTATTTCTCATACACATCTTTTTCTCTTAAGAACATGTTTTCTTGATGTCAGAAATCATATAATCTCTACTGAGCACTCTTCATAGCTAAAATCAATGATTTGCAACTAGTATATTGATGATTATTGGTTAAGTGAATAAATGGACATCTGAATGATAATGCACCTGAATTATCAAAAAATAGAAAAATTTTCTTTGGACCTCATAGGGTTAAATTTAATGGCATCTTTATCTCAAGCATCCTATAATTGCCAGATGGTTGTAGACATTTTAACAAAATACTAATTGGCAGCCTAGAAGCAACACATTACAGGAATATTTTCCCATGTAACTCTCCGTGTTTAGGTGGTATAGAAATGTTCACCTCTCACTTGACTTAAAATCACATGAATACAGCCTATTTAATATTTCATTTATGTCTTTTATTTACTGAAGTGAGATTATTAATGCAGAATAAATGATTTAGCTAAATATTCGTGTCAGCCATAGGTCAATAATGCCTTACTTGAAAAGGTCTATCAACATTTTATCAAGAAAGTGTAGGGAATTTGTTCAATCTGCATGAGATGACCTGAAGCAGGCAAAGACAACCTGCAAGCTAATACCACACCTTTGCACATAGAGTCAACAGGAGGTTAGAAATGGCAACACACAGACTACCATCTAGAATACTATCACACACTGGACTGACTTCTCACCATAGGAAAACCACAGTCTTTTTCAAATTAATTCAGCAGGCCCATCTGAACATTGAAACAGAATATTTGACTTCATGAGCTCATATATTGTCTTGCCCATTTACAGTTAAATCACCTGTCAATAAGTTTATTTTCAACCTGGCTACATAAAAAACTATGACATAAGCACTAAAACAGCATTTCCTAGTCTGTGTCTTGTAGAATATGAATCCCTTCAAATGTTAATTGATAAAAACAAACCAAAAAAAGAGATAGTGGGTTTCCTAGTCATTTCTATTTGGGAGGCCATGACTCTAAGTTAAGTTGAATTTCACAAATTTGCAGAAATTTTAATATAGGAATCTATGTTAAGATTACCCAGACATATGATTTTGAAATATATCCGACCATGATTCCTTAAATCTAGAGAGTGACTTATTGACTTACTGTACTATACAACACACCAATGAGATTGCTGAACATAACAGTAAACTAACACAAACAGTAAACATTGCTAACTCAGAAATCAGAAATGCAATATTGTCTTGTAGAGTGAGGAATATATGCCAGAGGCTGGTTGAAATTTAGGAAAAAAAAACAACCTAGAAAATTCCTATTATTAAAGTCAAAAGAACTACCATTTAGGAGATCTCCCTTTGACTTTGGTATAAGATTGATTTCTGTTTGTTTTTTGACTTGACTTACAGTTCCTTCTTTTTGAAGGACAATTGAGGCCAAATGCATGCTTTTTTGTTACTCATCCGAAATCAGAATTAAAACACAATCCCAGGATAACTAACAGAGGGAGATAAAAGGCTATGGAGTAGAATTTCCCTCAATGAAAAAAGGGCCTCACAAAATCAGGTTTCCCTTAGTGGTTCAGCTACCTATCACTCAGTCTAATACAGCAGGGATGAATAATGGAGGTGCTTATTCTAAAGTGAAAATGAAAGTGTTAGTCACTCAGTTCTGTCCAGTCTTTGCAACCTCATGGACTGTAGCCCACAAGGCTCCTCTGTCAGTGGAATTCTCCAGGCAAGAATACTGGAGTGGGTAGCCATTCCCTTCTCCAGGGGATCTTCCCCACCCAGGGATCAAACCTGCGTATCCTACATCACAGCAGATTCTTTACTGTCTGAGACACCAGAGAAGCCCATTTACTCCAAACTTGTCCTTAAATAGATTCATCATAGCAATTGCCTAGCATTATGTTTTGTTTTTGGTAGCAGGTTTATTGAAATGTAATTTTAGTATATTTTCATCATCCCCTAAAGATGACATATTTTTAGCTGCCACTCCCTAATCTCCCTTCCCCAGCCAGGTCAAAGCAACCCCTAATCTATTTCATATGTATATTCTGAGAATGGGGTCTTTTATGACTGTTATTCACTTAGCATAATGTTTTCAAGGTTTATCCATTTTGTAAAATACATGAATACTTCACTACAGTTTATGGTTGAATAATATTCCATTATACAGGTGTGGCATATATCATTTATTCATTTGTTAGTATACATTTGAACTGTATCCACCTTTGCTATTATGAATAATGCTGACATGAACACCTGTATACAAGCTTTGTGTGCACATTCACTTTTTCTCTGTTTGGCATAGATTCTGGGTCAAATAACTCTGTGCTTAAATTTTGAGGAACTAACAGACTATTTTCTAAAGCAATTGTACCATTACATACCCACCAGCTGTGTAGGAGGATGCTGAATTCTCCCCATCCTCACCTCTCCACTTACTTTCTGTGCTTGGGTTTTTTGATAATAGCCATCGTAATGATTATTCAGTGGTCTCATGGTGATTTTGATTTTCATTTCCCTAATGTTTAGTGATCCTCAGCACCTTTTTATGTCCTTATTGGCTATTTGTCTATCTTCTTTGGAGAAATGTCTTTTGGAGTCCTTTGCTCATTTTTAAATTGTTTGTTTTCTTGCTGCTTATTTCTAGTTCTTCTTTAAAATATTTTGGAATATTAATCCTTTTTCCAGAAAAGGAGTGTCCTGTGGGAGAGCTGCTCACTGAGGGGCCATGTGTCTGTCTGTCTATAACACCCCCAGTCTCTCGCCTCTGCTTTCATCCTGAGATTCCGAATTTCTATTTACACTAGAAGCACCTGAAAGAGTAGTTAACTTCCATGACGCTGCCTCCACCGCTTTTGATTCAGTAAGTCTCACATTTTTAATAAACACCATGCATAATTCTGATATAGTTTGTCTAGTTCCCAAATATGACATATTTTCTTACATCTAAGGAACTCCTCAAGGGAACAAGAAAAGAAAGCTGAGAATCCAATTCAGTCAACATTTCTCCTTGTTAGAAAATATGAAAAGGCAAGCTGATGTATGTAACTATAGGTTTCAATATCTAATTATTTTCTTCTTCCATCTATCTCCAGCTAACATATCTATATTATATTCATCAATCTTTTATATTATTTACCTATATATTTGAATTGTGACTCATTGCAGGAAGGATTTTAAGTCTCTTAGAAACTGTATCATATATAAGCTGAAATAAAATTTATAATAAAGGATTTGAAAAATACAGACTAAGTCAAGACTGCTAAACTTGAGAAAGAAATGTTCATCATTAAGATGAAACTCTAGTACTTCACTGCTTTATAAAAATAGAGATCATATATACCCTTTATAGTCATTTCATAGCATCATTCATATGACCTACATATTGTAAAAACTTTCAAAATAAAAAAAACTTTTTGATAGAGCACTAACAAATTATTAGTGTAGAAAATTGGAAAATGATACATTTAAAAAATGGAAGACAAGTGTAATATTTTGGTGTACTTCTTTCACAATGGAGATACATATGTATATGCTTATCTATAAGGATAGATTAGATAGATCATAATTGGAATTATGATGCAGTACTTTTTTTTTTCATTCTGCTTTGTGTAAAATGTTCAAATTAGGCAAACTGATAAAAAAAAAAAGAAAAAAGATTAGTGATTACTTAGGACTTTGGGATGGGGAGGTAAGGTGAGAAGGGATGGGAAGTGACTGTTAATGGGCAAAAAGTATGTTATTAGGGTCATAAAAAATTCTAAAATTATCATGATTATTGAGCAATATTGTAAAGTTCTTAAAAATTACTGAATTGTACACTTTGAGTTAACTTTATGGTGTGTGAATTCCATATCAATAGAGCTGTTGCTACTAAAATATTTCAATTAACTACGTATCAGGATTTCACAAAATAAAATTACATATTTTCTTTGCATTTTCCTTCCATCACCTTATGTTAAAATGAACCCCAATATATGTATTGGTGTGTTTTTGTATATACGTATATGTGTTAGTCGCTCAGTCATGTCCAACTTTTTGTGACCCTCGTCTCCTGCATTGAGACTCAGTGGGTAAAGAATCCACCTGCAATGCAGGAGATGCTGGAGATACAGGTTCAATCCCTTGGTCGGGAAGATCCCCTGGAGGAGGGCATGGAAATACACTCCAGCATTCTTGCCTGGAGAATCCCATGGACAGAAGAGCCTGGCAGGCTACAGTCCATAGGGCTATAAAGAGTAGGAAACACAGTATACATATATATATATATATATATATATGTTGTGAGGGAAAGACTTGAAACAGTTACACTGCTGTGACTGAAAGCAGATGATTATATATTTTTTCTGAACCTAAACATAAAAAAATATAATAATAATAACAATTGTCTTATTCCACAGACTTTTGAATAATATTTGGTGAGCAGATCCCCAAGATCAGACCTGGCTCTGAAAATATGTGCTGGTAAGAACATAAAATCATTGTAATTTCATTAAATAAACAAATGTATTTTTTATCCTGTACTTCAAGTTCCCAAATCAAAGCATTTGTGTTATAACAACTTTGATGGTTTTGTGCCTGAGGTTTCCATTCACTGAGATGAGGACTACAGGACATAAAGCTGTTTCAGGGAAAGGATCTTGAGTTCAAGTGTAGGGGACATAGAATTGGCAGAATCTTTAGTATATCCCAAAATACATGCCTCTTAGTCATAGGAATGCTATAGTAAGGCTAATTATAGATAACTAAGGGGACATCTGTGACTAAAGCTCAAAAGTACCTATGGGTTCAACCAGGGATTTGAGATAAGACCTCAAAATCATTTATAATCCTCACTGGAGATTGGCTGAAGTATATAGTTCCCAAAATTATCCTGGTTGGGTGTGTAGGAGAAACTGACTGAGCAGAGATAATTTTGAAGAGTCAAGGGACAGTGATACTGGAGGAGGTGAGACACTACACAGGACAGAAGCTAATGCATCCAATGAGTTTCTATTTAACTGGACAAGATAAAAAGAAACATTTGATGGGTAGTCTTGTGTTATGGCTGAGTACCTCTGCATTAAGGGTCTCCTGTGCAAGTCAGTAGGCATCAGCAGTGCACTTCAAGTTAAACAGTCATGTACTGTTTGTTGGAGAAACAAAATAATTATAATTTTTATAGGTTTTTAATATTCTCAGGGCAGATATTCCCGATAAACAGGCATTAGTGTTTCTTCCATTAGGAACTTAAGAAATATAAATTAATGTCTTATGTTGTGGCTCCTGTAGTGGTCTCTTGTGCTTTAGAATGGCATGAATCAATTCACCGAGGCTAGAGTCCTGTCACATTGTAAACCAGTGAAATTAAGTTTGTGAATCTGAAAAGCTGAAAAAACACCCCTGGGACTGAGGAAAATGTGAGAATAAGACTGAGAAACCATGATTCTCTATCCATCTTCCTACACACTTACATAGCCTCTGTCATCTGGGAAAGAAGCACAGTTTTCACCACACGAGTTAAAGGCTGTGAATGTGACCTAGATAATTCTTGAAGAATTTAAGTTGAAACACTTCCTTTAATGTCTACTGAAAGAAAAAACTAAACCTTCATTCCTTAGAATGAAATTGTGGTAAATCAAGTGTATCGAGAGAGATGGATTGTGATGAAAAAGAAATTGTACTTCCAGTTAAGCTGTCTGAATATATCTGGTCAGATTTTAAAATAGTCTCATCATATTTAAATCATTGGAAATTTTGTGTGTGTGTGTGTGTGTGTGTGTGTGGTGGTGGTGGTGGTGGTCGTTTAGATAATAACTAAACATTATTATAAACCATAAGGATACATAACTTTTCCACAGGAATAAGAAATACTTGGCATTCAAGAAATATCTAATTTGAAATGATTATGCTATAAATAATTTTCTTACTGAAAATACAATATTTTACCCCTTAGTATAGTTCTCCCCTTAGTATAGCTTTCCTTTGATACTCGCTCAAGATAATAAATTATATAATAAATTTTAATAGTCTTAGCTTCCTGCTTTAATTAGAACAAGAACAGAGGATAAGCAGAATGATCACCTGGCTTGATGCCTAAGCTATTTTATAGATACCTGATAATTTTTTCTGAATGATTAACAACTGGTATTGAAACAATATTGAAGTGAATGAAAATTTATAAAAATTAAAAAAAATTGAGCTCTTCAGCACATAAAGGTAAAGTCTCCATGTTGGCATTCCTGTTATACAAAATTTAATGGGAAAAAGACATTGGGCATGATTTATTCTGCTCATAAGAACAGTACATTTAAGAGAAGGAGAAATTGGGCTTATTAGAAAGAAAAACACTAAGTGTTCCACAGTAGTTTAATTTGCTGGCCTTGATTCAGTAGTGTAGTTCATTGACTAAAGGGATTGAGAGAAATAGTATTTCTTCCTTGGAGACAGTCTTAACTGGTTGACCTAAACGGATTTTTCTAACACCAAGCCTATAAAAATTTAAACATCTCAAGATTTTGATTAATTTGTCTAGTCATCCATTAATTCACATTTAGTTTTGAGTATCTACTGTATTTCCCCAGTTGTGGTAGATACAACACTCAGAATTTTGGAAGATACACTTTGCCCTTACCCTCTCATCGCTTCAAGAATAGTAGGGAAAACAAGAATGAAGCAGGCAGTATCAGTTGCATGCCATATGAGGGATAACTGAAAAAGGAGAGTGAGTTTTGGACGCACAGAGCAAGGGCTCTTCTGCACTAAAACTGTTAACAATGATATGGAGTATGCCTGCACCACCAAGGAAATTTCAGACTCCTCAAGATACTTCTGTCAAATATCCTGGAACCAAAGTACTGTTAGGGCCATCAGCTAACCAAGAATCCAGGGTCATGTTTAGAAAGTGAAAGTCGCTCAGTCCTGTCTGACTCTTTGCAACCCCATGAACTATACAGTCCATGGAATTCTCCAGGCAAGAATACTAGAGTGAGTAGCCTTCTCCAGGAGATCTTCCCAACCCAGGGATCGAACCCTGGTTTCCCTCATTGCAGGCTGACTCTTTACCAGCTAAGCCACCATGGAAGCCCACCATGGAAGAATACTGGAGTGGGTAGCCTATCCTTTCGCCAGGCGATCATCCCAACCCAGAAATCTAACTGGGGTCTCCTGGATTTCATTGGCAGATTCTTTACCAACTGAGCTATCATGGAAGCCCTCATGTTTAGAGGCGGAACAGAAAACCCATGTTCACTGAGGCATCTACCACTCAATTTTCCTGGAGGTTACTCTGGTGTAGTAATATCTTTTCTCCACAAATGGCATAATATCCATCATTACACTGGTTAGCGAATTCCTGTGATGCCAGTTTTGATCTTAGACAATGAATGTGTAAGTTTTGGGTTTAGCTATACAATTATTTTCTGGGATTTCATTGATGTGACCTTTGAGATTTACCCAGGAAACATTATAGACAGTGGAAACTCCAAAGGATTGATAACATCAACTTTAGAGTCTCCTGGTCAAAGGATAGAGAAAGTTCATTTAGCCTTTCTGCAACTATTTTCCTAAGGAAAAAAAATGCTTCCAACATGATAGAAAGGTGATTTCCAGGCAGTGGTATGCAATATATCAAGGTAAAAGAGGATTTTGTACAAAATAGCAATAAGGAGTAGCAAAATAGTTTGATTGTAGATTTTTATGTTCTACGCATACTCACAGCTTTCTCATTATTCATAATGACTTTCTTTTGAAAAAGAACTGTACTACATATTTTTTATAAAATATGACCACAGAAATCTATATGAACACACTGTAAACAATACAGCATGGTGGAATTTTACTATCCTAATTTCAAAGGTTACAAGTATCTGAACTTAGGTTAGTTCAAAACTTTGTTTTACAATTGGGAAGGAGAAAAATCTTGGGTGATATCTATACACACACAACACACACACACACATCCTTCATAATAAGTTTGGAAAAAATTTGCAATTCATTAGCCAAGGATACTGAAATAAACAATAGTCAGAGGAGATGGAGCCATGTTTGTGCAATTTTACTTGGCTCCAGAACTTTAGAAGAGACAACAGTCAGCTTTGTTTTCCACAAAAACGAGGGTCAGTGAGAGATTAAATACTCATATTTACTGTCTTGTTATCTGCCTTTTGTGCTGTGGCTTAAAAATATATTTATCACCTGAACCATTATTTGGGAATATGTACAGATATACAAAGCCATCCTCTTCCATTTTTTTTTTTAATTTCCAGTTTTACTGAGACATAATTCACATAAAATAAAATTCACCAGTCTTAATACAGAAAGCACAACTGCATCCACTGCTAATTTTAAAACAATTCTACCACCCACAAAAGAAATTCCAAACCTATTAGAAATCATACTTCTTATCCTCTCACCCATAATCCTAGGGAAATTCAAACCTAATTTCTGTCTGTATGCTAAGTCGCTTCAGTCATATCTGACTCTTTGTGACCCCATGGACTGTAGTCCACCAGGTTCTTCTGTCCATGGGGATTCTCCAGGCAAGAATAATGGAGTGGGTTGCTTTGCCCTCTTCCAGGGGATCTTCGCAACCCAGGTATCCGACCTGTGTCTCTTATGTCTCCTACATTGGCAGACAGGTTCTTTACCACTAGTGCCACCTGGGAAGTATGAACATGTCTGTTCTTACCATTGTATATACATGAAATAAAATAATATGTGGCTTGTGAATGTGTTTTTTCTTTTAACATAATGGTTTCAAGGTTCATCTATATGAACATATATCAGTACTCCATTCCAATTCATGGCTGAATAATATTCCATCATATGAAAATGTCACATATCATTTATCCATTCATCAGTTGGTGGACATTTGAGTTGTTTCCACCTTTTGGATAATCCTACTATGAACATTTGTATACACATTTTTGGTGTGTGGATGTACATTTTGTTCTACTTTGGTATATACCTAGGAGTAGAATTCCTGAGTTATATAGCAAATTAATAATTAACATTATGTGGAACTGGCAAAATATTTTCCAAATGGGCATCATTTTACATTCCCACCAGCAATGTTTATGGTTTCTGGTCTGTTTGCATCATAGTCAAACATCTCTTTTGCCTATTTTTTTTTTTTTTTACTATAATGATCCTAGTGAGTGTGGAGTGATACCATATTAAGGCTTTGATTTGCATTTCTTAAACAACTAATGATTCTGAGCATCTTTTAATGTACTTCTTAGACATCATATATCTTCTAAACAGAAATGTCTATCCAAATAGTCTGCCTAATTTTTACGTGGTTATGTATCTATTTTTGAGCTCCAAAATCACTGTGGATGCTGATTGCAGCCATGAAATTAAAAGACGCTTGCTCCTTGGAAGGAAAGTTATGACCAACCTTGATAGTATATTAAAAAGCAGAGACATTACTTTGCCAACCAAGGTCCATCTAGTCAAGGCAATGGTTTTTCCCGTGGTCATGTATGGATGTGAGAGTTGGACTGTGAAGAAAGCTGATCGCCGAAGAATCGATGCTTTTGAACTGTGGTGTTGGAGAAGACTCTTGAGAGTCCCTTATACTGCAAGGAGATCCAACCAGTCCATTCTAAAGGAAATCAATCCTGGATGTTCATTGGAGGGACTGATGCTAAAGCTGAAACTGCAATACTTTGGCCACCTCATGCGACGAGTTGACTCACTGGAAAAGACTCTGATGCTGGGAAAGGTTGGGGGCAGGAGGAGAAGGGACGACGGAGAATGAGATGGCTGGATGGCATCACCGACTCTGTGGACATGAGTTTGAGTGTACTCCGGGAGTTGGTGATGGACAGGGAGGCCTGGCATGCTGTGATTCATGGGGTCACGGAGAGTCGGACACGACTGAGTGACTGAACTGAACTGAACTGAACTGAAGCTATTTTTGGGCTTCTCAGGTGATGCTAATGGTAAAGAACCTGCCTGCCAATGGAGGAGACATAATGAGACACAGGTTTGATCACCAGGTTGAGAAGATCTCCTTGGGGAGGGCATGGCAACCCACTCCAGTATTCTTGCCTGGAGAACCCCATGTACAGAGGATCCTGGAGATCTATAGTCTATAGGATCGCAAAGAGTCAGACACGACTGAAGCGACGTAGCATAACATAAACTACTTTTGTATTTACTATATACACAAGCCTTATAGATACATGATTTGCAAATGTTTTCTCCCATTTTATGAGTTGTCTTTCCACATTCTTGATGCTGTTGTTCACAGTGTGAAAGTATTTAATTTTGATTCAGAACCATCTCTTTTTTCTTGTACCAATTGTGCTTTTGCTGTCATATCTAAGAAATAATACCACATCTAAGGTCATAAAGATGTGTTCCAGTGTTTTCTTGTAGTAGTTCTTTTAAGTCTTATGCTTAAATTACTGCTTGATTTAATTTTTAAATATGGCATACAGAAGAGGTCATATTTGCTATTTTATATATAGATAATCAGTTGCTCTGGAGAAGGAAATGGATACTCAGTCCAGTATTCTTGCCTGGGAAATCCTATGCTACAGTCCATACGGTCACATAAGAGTCAGACACAACTCCTCGACTAAACAACAGCAATCAATTGCCACTATTATTGAAAGACAAACTTGTACCACTGAAATGTCTAGGCACTATTGTCAAAAAAATTATTGACCCTAAAGTTAAGAGTTTCTTTCTGGACTTTCATTTCTATTATATTAATCTATAACCATATTTTAGATTAATATAATAGAAATGAAAGTCCAGAAAGAAACTCTTAACTTTAGGGTCAATAATTTCTGAACTGAACTGAACTGATAACCATATTATTAATCCAGAATGACAATGTATCAATCATTTAGCTTTGTTGTAAGTTTTGAAATAGGAAATATGAATCCCCCAAGTTTATTCTTCTTTTTCAAGATAAATCTGACTCTTCTAGATCAATTCTATTTCTATATGAATTTTAGGATAAGTTTATCACTTATTGCCAAAAAGCCAGATGGGAGTTTAATACAGATTGCATTGAATCTGTAGATCAGCTTTATGTATGTCTTCTTCTTAACAATATTAAGGTTTCCAATCTGTGAAAGTGGTATATATTTCCATTTATTTAAATCTTCTTTAGTTTCTCACCAATGTTTTGCAGTTTTCAGCACTTCTTTATCCTTAAGTGTTGTACTTTATTCTTTTTAGATGCTTTTGTAAAGAACATTGTTTTCTTCAGTTAACCTTCACATTGCTCATTCCCTGTGTATAGAAACACAATTGATTTCTATATACTGAGCGTATATCCTTCATCTTAACTTAGGTTGCTTATCAGTTCTAATTTTGTGTGTGTTTTACTGAACTCTTTACAATATTCTACATAAAAGATTATGCTATCCAGAAACAGAGATAAATTATTAATTTTTATCCAATCTGGATGCCATTTATGTATTTTCCTTTCCTAATTGTCCCGGAATATCATGTACAATGTAAAATAAAAGTGGCAAATTAGGAGTTTGAGTTTAACATATACACAACACTATATATAAAATAGATAGTCAACAAAGAACTATGGGACAGGGAACTCTACTCAGTATTCTGTAACAACCTATACAGAAAAAATACCTAGAAAAGAATATGTAAAACTAAATCACTTTGCTGTACACCTGAAATTAACACAATATTACAAATCAACTATACTACAACATAAGACAAAAATTTTTTAAAAAGTGGTAAAATCATATATTCCTGCTTTGTTCCTAATCTTAGGAAACAACAGTCATTCTTTCACCATTGATTATTATGTTAGCTCTGCTTTTTCCACAAGTGCCTTTAATCAGGTTGCAAGAGTTCATTATTATAACTAAATTGTTGAGAAATTTTAGCATGAATCATTATGGATTTTGGGATATACTTTTCTCTGCTAATATTGAGATTATCATTTAGTTTATATTTTAATTTGTTGATATTGTATGTTGCGTTAATTAGCTTTTAGATATTAAACCAACTTTGCATATCTGGGATAAAACACTCTTGGTCATGGTATATAATACTTTTATACATTATTATATTCATTTTAAAATTATTTTACTGAGATGTTTTATATTTATTTACAACAAAATGTTAGTTTATGGTTTTGTTTTCTCATGCTTACTTAATCTGGTTTCGGTGTCAGTTTACCTGTCCTCCAGGGAGTTCTCCTGTGGCTCAGATGGTAGAGTCTGCCTGGAATGCAGGCAGTTCTATCCCTTAGTCCAGAAGATCACCTGGAGAAGGAAATGGTGACCCACTCCAGTATTCTTGCCTGGAAAATCCTATGTATAGAGGAGTCTGGCGGGCTATACTCCATAGGGTTGTAAAGAGTTGGACACAACTGAAAGACTTCACTTTCACTTTCTGTCCTCTAAAATTAGAGTTTATCTCATTTAAAATTCAGTAAAAATTATCAGTAAAGTTATCTAGTCTTGGACTTTCTTTTGTGGATAGTTTTAAATTATGAATTCATTTACCTCTTATATGTATATTTAGAGTTTACTACTTTTCTTGAGTCAATTTAGGTAGCTTGTGTCTTTCTAGGAATTTTTCCCTTCCATAAAACTTATACAATTTGCTTGCATGTAAGTTCCTATGCTCACATGCTTGCATGCTCAGTCATGTCCGACTCTTTGCAACCCCAGGGACTGCCACCCACCAGGCTCCTCTGTCCATGGAATTTTCCAGGCAAGAATATTGGAGCCATATTCCAGGCAATATTGGGTTGCCATTTGCTCCTTCAGGGGATCTTCCTGACCCAGGGATCCAACCTGTGTCTCCTAGGTCTCCTGCATTGGCAGACCAATTCCTTACCACTTGAGCTACCTATAACAGTACCTTATAAATTATTTTATATTTCTAAAATTTTGCAGTTAAGTCACCTCTTTCTTTTGTTATTTTAGCAATTTCAATCTTCTATTTTGTTTTCCTTTGTCAGTTGATGAACAAGATTTTGTTCATCTTTTCAACGAACCAAATTTTTATTGCACTATTTTCTAAATTTATTTTCCAAATCCTTTAAAATTTGTTATATTTGTTATTTAATTCTTCAGGCTTGCTTTGAGTTTTCTGTCTTTATTTTCTTAAGATAAAGACTAAGTTACCAATTTGAAACATATATATTTATTTATTTATGTATTTAAATATAGATATTATCACTATAAATTCCTGTCTAAGTACCACTTTAGCAGCATCTCATAAGTATCCCTTTCATTTTCATTCATCTGAAAGTGCTTTCTAATTTTCCTTATGATTTTTATTTGCCTAGTTTATATCTATCTATATATATACTATATAGCTACTGTAATCATTACCTTTTATAATCTTCTTTTATGTGTCTTAAAGAAGATGAGCAAAGAATAGAAAGTAAGTATGTATTTATAGAGTTCTTTATGCCAACATTTTATTTACCATTTCTGGCTTGCTTGATTTTTAAAAAATGTGACTTTGAGTTTTCATCTGGTCTAATTTAGGAAAATTTGTCAGCAAATTTGGAAAACTCAGCAGTGGCCACAGGACTGGAAAACTGCCAGTTTTCATTCCAATCCCAAAGAAAGGCAATGCCAAAGAATGTGCAAACTACCACACAATTGCACTCATCTCACACGCTAGTAAAGTCATGCTCAAAATTCTCCAAGCCAGGCTTCAGCAATATGTGAACCGTGAACATCCAGATGTTCAAGCAGGTTTTAGAAAAGGCAGAGGAACCAGAGATCAAATTGCCAACATCTGCTGGATCATCAAAAAAGCAAGAGAGTTACAGAAAAACATCTATATCTGCTTTATTGATTATGCCAAAGCCTTTGACTGTGTGGATCACAATAAACTGTGGGAAATACTTCAAGAGTTGGGAATACCAGACCACCTGACCTGCCTCTTGAGAAACTTGTGTGTAGGTCAGGAAGCAACAGTTACGACTGGAGATGGAACAACTGGCTCCAAATACGAAAAGGAGTTTGTCAAGGATGTATAGTGTCACCCTGCTTATTTAACTTATATGCAAAGTACATCTTGAGAAATGCCAGGCTGGAGAAAGCACAACACAACCTGGATCAAGATTGCCAGGAGAATTATCAATAACCTCAGATATGCAGATGACACCAGCCTTATGGCAGAAAGTGAAGAAGAACTAAAGAGTCTCTTGATGAAAGTGAAAGAGGAGAGTGAAAATGTTGGCTTAAAGCTTACATTCAGAAAACTAAGATCATGGGATCTGGTTCCATCACTTCATGGGAAATAGATGGGGAAACAATGGAAACAGTGGCTGACTTTATTTTTGGGGGCTCCAAAATCACTGCAGATGGAGACTGCACCCATGAAATTAAAAGATGCTTACTCCTTTGAAGGAAAGTTATGACCAACCTAGACAAAATGGCTGTCTGAGGAGGCCTTACAAATAGCTGTGAAAAGAAGAGAAGCGAAAAGAAAGGAGAAAAGGAAAGATATAAGCCTCTGAATGCAGAGTTCCAAAGAACAGCAAGGAGAGATAAGAAAGCCTTCCTCAGCGATCAATGCAAAGAAATATAGGAAAACAACAGAACAGGAAAAACAAGAGATCTCTTCAAGAAAATTAGAGATTCCAAGGGAACATTTCATGCAAAGATGGGCTCGATAAAGGACAGAAATGGTATGGACCTAACAGAAACAGAAAATATTAAGAGGTGGCAAGAATACACAGAAGAACTGTACAAAAAAGATCTTCACGACCAAGATAATCACGATAACGTGATCACTGACCTAGAGCCAGACATCTTGGAATGTGAAGTCAAGTGGGCTTTAGAGAGCATCACTACGAACAAAGCTAGTGGAGGTGATGGAAGAATTCCAATTGAGCTATTTCGAATCCTGAAAGATGATGCTGTGAAAGTTCTGAACTCAACATGCCAGCAAATTTGGAAAACTCAGCAGTGGCCACAGGACTGGAAAAGGTCAGTCTTCATTCCAAACCCAAAGAAAGGCAATGCCAAAGAATGCTCAAACTACCACACAATTGCACTCATTCACGCGCTAGTAAAGTCATGCTCAAAATTCTCCAAGCCAGGCCTCAGCAATATGTGAACCGTGAATTCCCAGATGTTCAAGCAGGTTTTAGAAAAGGCAGAGTTACCAGAGATCAAATTGCCAACATCCGCTGGATCATGGAGAAAGCAAGAGAGTTCCAGAAAAACATCTATTTCTGCTTCATTGAATATGCCAAGCCTTTGACTGTGTGGATCACAATAAACTGTGGAATATTCTGAAAGAGATGGGAATCCCAGACCACCTGACCTGCCTCTTGAGAAACCTGTATGCAGGTCAGGAAGCAACAGTCAGAACTGTACATGGAACAACAGACTGGTTCCAAATAGGACAAGGAGTACGTCAAGGCTGTATATTGTCACCCTGCTTATTTAACTTCTATGCAGAGTACATCATGAGGAACGCTGGGCTGGAAGAAGCAAAAGCTGGAATCAAGATTGCTGGGAGAAATATCAATAACCTCAGATATGCAGATGACACCACCCTTATGGCAGAAAGTGAAGAGGAACTCAAAAGCCTCTTGATGAAAGTGAAAGAGGAGAGTGAAAAGGTTGGCTTGAAGCTCAACATTCAGAAAACTAAGATCATGGCATCCGGTCCCATCACTTCATGGGAAATAGATGGGGAAACAGTGGAAACAGTGTCAGACTTTATTTTTGGGGGCTCCAAAATCACTGCAGATGCTGATTGCAGCCAGGAAATTAAAAGACGCTTACTCCTTGGAAGGAAAGTTATGACCAACCTAGATAGTATATTAAAAAGCAGAGACATTACTTTGCCAACAAAGGTCCGTCTAGTCAAGGCAATGGTTTTTCCCGTGGTCATGTATGGATGTGAGAGTTGGACTGTGAAGAAAGCTGATCGTCGAAGAATTGATGCTTTTGAACTGTGGTGTTGGAGAAGACTCTTGAGAGTCCCTTGGACTGCAAGGTGATCCAACCAGTCCTTTTAAAGGAGATCAATCCTGGGTGTTCATTGGAAGGCCTGATGCTAAAGCTGAAACTCCAATACTTTGGCCACTTCATGCGACGAGTTGACTCACTGGAAAAGACTCTGATGCTGGGAAGGATTGGGGGTTGGAGGAGAAGGGGATGAGAGAATGAGATGGCTGGATGGCATCACCAACTTGATGGACATGAATTTGAGTGAACTCCGGGAGTTGGTGATGGACAGGGAGGCCTGGCGTGCTGTGATTCATGGGGTTGCAAAGAGTTAAACAACACTGAGCGACTGAACTGAACTGAACTGAGCCAGCATATTCAAAAGCAGAGACATTACTTTGTCAACAAAGGTCCGTCTAGTCAAGGCTATGGGTTTTCTAGTGGTCATGTGTGGATGTGAGAGTTGGACTATGAAGAAAGTTGATCGCTGAAGAATTGATGCTTTTGAACAGGTCCTGGGTGTTCATTGGAAGGACTGATGTTGAATCTGAAACTCCAACACTTTGGCCACCTTATGCAAAGAGCTGACTCATTTGAACAGACCCTGATGCTGAAGACATCAAACATCAGAAGGGGGCAAAAAGAGTGCCCCCTCTGTAGTGTTAGCAGCAGAGTTATATACTTTCAATTAGTTATTCAGTTCAGTTCAGTCGCTCAGTCATTTCCGACTCTTTTGCAACCCCATGAATCACAGCATGCCATGCCTCCCTGTCCATCACCAACTGATGGAGTTCACGCAAACTCATGTCCATCGAGTCGGTGATGCCATCAAGCCATCTCATTCTCTATTTTCTCCTTCTCCTCCTGCCCCACATCCCTCCCAGCATCAGAGTCTTTTCCAGTGAGTCAACTCTTCGCATGAGGTGGCCAAAGTATTGGAGTTTCAGCTTTAGCATCAGTCCTTCCAATGAACACCCGGGACTGATCTCCTTTAGTTATTACAGTAAATCAAAATAATGCTTGGAGGTTGTAAAGACCTTACTAGACCCACTCCCATAATTTACATTTTAAGATAACAGGATTGGCCAGAAAGGTTTTTCTAGAAACTGTCCTCAAGCAGGATACATTATTGTCATATAATCCTAAGAAATGTAGGGCGGGGGGGAATGTTTGTCCTTCCCTCCTCCTTGAGAATTCCAGGCCCCTCTCTCCTTGGGGACCCCCAGACTTCTTATCAACCTGCCTAGGTATTGACTCTCTCACTTCCTTATTCTAAGCCATCTTTTTTCCCCACCCACTTCCTTTGTGCTTTTACTCTTCCTTATTACAGTTCTATAACATATATTGTTTACTGTAATTACTGTTTAAATCAGTTGAAAGGGAAAATATAAAATGGAACTTTTATAATTACCTATATGATTAACTTTACTAGGGCTCCTTCTTTTTTTTTCTTTTGATGTTGATTTAAATTGCTATCTGAGGCAAGGGTATGTTAAAATGCCACAAAGCTCTCTACCATGTTTCAGTCATCTTATTTTTGACTTGGTGTTTCCTTGGTTGCTGTAAACATTTTTCTTGCCAGGGTTATGCCAAGCTTGATTTTGAGAATCTTTGCCTAATTCCCCCCCACCCCCACCTGTGGAAGGAGAGGCCCTTGAAGTTCCCTTTTTTGTCATTTTCACTTAGAGGTTGTTCTTAGGTTCAGTTGTACCAGTGAGGATTCCACCCTTTGTTGATGGATTTTTGTATGGCCTGGGAACTGCTTCACATCTCCCCCACATCTTACTCTGATTGTTTCTGAGTAGGAACAATACATGCACATTCTCCTAAAACACAGATGTGTGTGATCCTAGGAGGGCCCTTTTGGGTATATCCATAATCCTCTCATTTATCCTTCTGACATTTCTAATTTTTTTTTTTTTTGAAGAACAGTTGATTTACCATGTTGTGTTAGTTTCTGGGACACACCGAACTGACTAAGTTTTATATAGATGTGTGTGAGTGTGTGTGTGTGTGTGTGTGTGCGCACTCTCTGTCATGTCAAACTCATTATGGCCCCATAGACTGTAGCCCACCAGGCTCTTCTGTCCATGGAATCCTCCAGGCAAGAATACTGGAGTCGGTAACCATCCCTTTCTACAGGGGATCTTCCCAACCGAGGGATCAAACTTGGGTCTCCTGCATTTCAGGCATTCTTTAACATCTGAGCCACCAGGGAATTCAAACTTAGCATAAAGATGAAAATTTTGAGGTTGGGGGAAGACAGCTTAAGGAAATGAGTCTAAAATTCTTTACCAAGGCAACCTTGAGAAGTGATTTCTCAAGGTCACCTTGGGCTCTCCAGTAACCAGTAATGACATTTCCCCACAGTGAACAAGCACTGGCTACTTAACCCCTTATGTAGGTATATATTTTGGTGTGACTTACTATTTATTTACCTTAAAAAATATTACTCAATTTCATTTTAGATATAAATTCATCCTCCACTCTTCATGAACTTCATTTTATGAGGTAGAGCTCACCTGTGATAATAATGACATGCTTATTCAAGACCCTTGCATCAGGTATTCTAGAGTATTCCTATGAAGCAAATACTCTTTTTATGAAACAATCTGTTATTCAGGTACTATTATTATTTACTTGTTAAAGATACAAACTGCAAGCAAAAAATTTGAGTAACTTGTTCAAGGCAATGTAGTTATCGATGTAAACAATATATCATAGGTTATCATTGTTATCAAATCATAGGTTATCAACGAATCAAGTTATCAAGGTATGATAGTTATCAAGGAAGCCAGGGTTCAAGTCAGGCAGCAGGATCCCAGTAAACAGACTGAGGCCTGATCAAAATGAAACTTCCTTTCCCTTAGAGTTTAGGAACAATCTTTTGTCCAAATCAACAGATGTTTGGCTTTCAGAGAAAGAGATTTCCTCTTCCCATATGCAGCTGACTCTCTGAGTGTGTTAGAAGTGTTCCTTCCATCTAGCTACTATGTGACTTAAAAGACCAAAGATGCAGAAAGGAAGACAGCTAAAAGTGGGAACTTACTTGACACTTGTCACCATTTGAACCATGAATCCATCTAGGTTTCAATTCATGAAAAACTCAACAATTCCATTATATAAGCCAATACATTTATGTCAGATTTTTTCTGTTTTTTTGAGTGTTTTAACAGATATGTCACCAGGGTCACAGATATCAAAGTTCAATAAGATGCCTTTAGAAACAGAATCTTGGTGCCTTTAACTGTCAGTGAAAACACAGTATTTTAAAAGTTATATCTTGACAACACTGTCACTTCTAAAGAGAAAAAAGGCTCTGTATGTGTTTGTGTGTGTATGAGAGTGTGTTTATACACAAATATATATATTTAGTCATGATTTTTATCTGCTTCTTGTCATCTTAGTAAGATAAAATGTACACATACATGTATAAATATGTGTGTGTTTATATACAAACATAGTTTTCATTATGGTTCTTGTTCATTTTTGTCATATTGGCAAAAAAATAAAGTTCAGGTTCACAAAATTGCTTGTGAACAGCAAACACTCTTCCCACGCAACCAAGAAATACATCTTTTCTGAATGATTTACAAAATTAATGAGGCCTGATAATGAGTTGAAAATACATATTATCAATTATATTATGTACAAGAAAAGTATTACACAAGGTGTAGTTCATAAACACAATTTGCTTTCTTATTTATCCAACACTAGAAAAATAGGACTAGTAATGCTGGAATTTGCCCTGAAATTATTTGCTTATCCTGTCATGGTACATTTAATTTAAAGGTCTGTATAACTCAGAAAGAGACTACCATGTTTGCTCTGTTTGACTTCTGATATGTCTCTCCTAATCCTGACAATGAGAACAAGACTGTGGGCAGATCAAAATAAAATGTACATCATTCATCATGCTTCTTCTCAGAAGCCATGGAACAAAGAATCAATTATGGTCTCCGATTTCCCCATCTCAGCTACTTCTTTTTCTCTACACTGTCTAGTAGGGACACAACATGTTTGCAACAATATGATCAACCCTCTAATAGAGACATGAGCAAGAGATTACTCATCTTTGCATACTCCACATGACTCTCTCAGGGCCTTTTACAAAGCAGGAACTCAATGAATCCTGCTTGCATTAATATTTGTAAAAGGCAGTGGGCTGCTTCACAACCCAGGTAATAATGTATTATAATAAAAGACTTGTTTCTATTTCTATATGCACACAGACACATATATAGTTACAGAGATGGATGGATAAACGAATGGATAATGGATATGTGTGTATATATATATATATATATAAAGAGAAAGAGTCCTAAGTAAATTCATTTGCTCAGTCATGTCTGACTCTTTGCGACCCCACGGACTGCAGCATGCCAGGTTTCACTGTCCATCACCAAGTCCCAGAGGTTGCTCAAACTCATGTCCATGAAGTCAGTGATGCATCCAACCATCTCTTCCTCTGTCGTCCCCTTCTCCTCTTGCATTCAATCTTTCCAAGCGTCAGGGTAATTTCCAGTGAGTCAGTTCTTCGCATCAGGTGGCCAAAGTATTGGATCAGCTTCAGCAGCAGTCCTTCCAACAAATAGTCAGGACTGATTTCCTTTAGGATGGACTGGTTGGATATCCTTGCAGTCCAAGGGACTCTCAAGAGTCTTCTCCAACACCACAGTTCAAAAGCATCACTTCTTCAGCGCTCAACTTTCTTTATAGTCCAACTCTCACATCCATGAATACTGGAAAAACCATAGCTCTGACTAGACAGACCTTTGTTTGCAAAGTAATGTCTCTGCTTTTTAATATGCTGTCTAGGTTTGTCATAGCTTTTCTATAAACATAGTTTTTTTTTTCTTTAACTTGGAAAAATCATGACAAGCAAATGCTTTCTCTGTAATCTTTGTATGTTAATCAGAATCTGTAATGGAATCACCACAGCAACAGTCCACCATCTACTTTTTCTACAGTTAATCTATCTATTTATAGAGAGGTGATCCAATTATTCTATTACATTTCCAATTCTATATTTTAAACCCAAATTGCCAGAAAATTCTACCTAAGTTTTATATTTCCTCTGATTTGTCAAGGACAGTCTTTTAATTTAACAGACATTGTATGACAATCCAAATGTTTTTTTATTATGATACATGTTACTGCCCTGTTGGTCTCACCCAGGGATATCACAGACCTTTGGATACAAGCACCTTCATCTTTACCACTGTAGTAATTCAAAGGGATATTAATTATACATTGAGGGCATGGCACAGAAAACCTCTGGATACAAAGTTCTGAGTCAATTAATTTTTAAACTTGGAAACTTGGAATCAAGAAGAAAAAACATATCAGTTTCATACAATAAGGATTATAACCTACTGGAAACATACTTCACTGGATGTCAGCCAATATAATTTTTAGTTTTAATTCTAGCACTGATTGACTAGTGACCTCACTCACGTCTCTAAACAAAGGCTTTGGACCAGTGGCCAGAGAGTCCTCTGTTCAAATACAAAATTCATCCATAAGAGGGGACAAATGACCTTGAAACTTCTTTCCCCATATTTCAATGTTCAAATTCCTAATATCTTTAGCTGTAAAATGTAGATTTTTCTGTCATACTAATTGTGCAAAGAATTGTTTCAAAATTCAAATAAGAGGGTGAACATGAAATTACTCTAAGAATCATAAAATACAGGCTTTGTTTTCCTGATTATATATTGACAACAAAAATAATTGTTTAAAAAATCAGTAAAAATATTATGATTCTTTATGTCTCAGAATTGTGTGACAAGGAAAGATTTCAAAGATACTATACAGAAGTGTTAACTGCACAACACTTACTGCATTATGCCAAGTCACTGAGTCAAGTGGAGCCATGCCTGACTTAGCTTGTTTGCGCATTCATGCTTGGGCTGATGTCTGTAGGAATTTCCATCCATATGTTAGGCAATGGCCTGGAGTAAAACATGCTCAGGATCAGGGTTCTTTGCCAGATTAGCTTGTTGTAATGCTTTCTAGAACAGCTGGAATATGTTTTCCGAGAGTACACAATAGCACATAAATAGTTGTCTTGCCATGATTTAGAGATTTTAAATTCATTCCCATGTTTAATTCATCACACAACTCTATTCTGACATTTTAATATTCAGATTTTTTTCCTTTTTAAATAATGATGCCTATTGCTAACAAGTTGCCTTTTCTATTTTGGCATATAGAGCTTCCCTGATAGCTCAGTTGGTAAAGAATTTGCCTGTGGAGACCCCAGTTTGATTCCTGTGTTGGGAAGATCCCTTGGCAAAGGGATAGGCTACCCACTTCAGTATTTTTGGGCTTCCCTTGTGGCTCTACTGGTAAATAATCTGCCTGCAATGCAGGATCCCTGAGTTGGGAAGATTCCCTGGAGAAGGGAAAGGCTACCCACTCCAGTATTCTGGCCTAGACAATTCCATGGACTGTATAGTCCATGGGGTCGCAAAGAGTCAGACAGACCGAGCACCTTTCACTTCACTTCACTCAATAACAGAAGCAGCATTTGGAATTCCTTTCAGAGGAAAAATAAGCAGCAAAATCAGTAGATGACTCATTGGTGGTACCACATAACCCATGAGGGATGGAAAATGATGAATATATTGGATACCAAATTTAAACAAAAGTTGGCTAAACCAAATTTGAAATCTCTGCTCCCTTAAAACTATTGAGTGTATCAGTTGAGGTAGAAAGTCAGTGAATTTCTAACTAGCCTCAGCTTAAATTAATCACAGATTACTTGTTTTAATCTGGTTCAATCACTTCATGGCAAATAGATGGAGAAACAATGGAAATAGAAACTTTATTTTGGGGGACTCCAAAATCACTGCAGATGATGACTGAAGCCATGAAAAGATACTTGCTCCTTGGAAGAAAAGCTATGACAAAACTAGATAGTATGTTAAAAAGCAGAGACATTACTTTGCCAACAAAGGCCTGTCTAGTCAAAGCTAAGGTTTTTCCTTAGTCATATATGGATGGGAGAGTTGGACTATAAAGAAAGCTAATAACCTAAGAATTGATGCTTTTGAACTGTGGTGTTAGAGAATACTCTTGAGAGTCCCTTGGACTGCAAGGAGATCCAACCAGTCTATCCTAAAGGAAATCAGCCCTGAATATTTACTGGAAGCTGAAACTCCAAAACTTTGGCCACCTGATGTGAAGAACTGCCTTACTAGGAAAGACCCTGATGCTGGGAAAGATTTAAGGCGGGGGAAGCAGGGGACAACAGAGGATGAGATGGTTGGATGGCCTCACCGACTTGTTGGTCTTGAGTTTAAGTAAGCTCTGGGAGTTGGTGATGGACAGGGAAGCCTGGCATGCTGAAGTTCACGGGGTCACAAAGAGTCAGATACAACTGAGCGACTGAACTGAACTGAACTGAATTTGTTTTAATACTGTTCATGGGTTCTCACAACAAGAATACTGAAGTGGTTTGTCATCCCCTCCTCCAGTGGATTACATTTTGTCAGAACTTTTCACTATGATGTGTCCATCTTGGCGGGGTTTGAACGGTATGACTCATAGCTCCACTGAGTTATTATGCAACTTCCTTTGCCATGACAAGTCTGTGATCCATGAAGGATCACTTCATGGCAAATAGATGGATAAAAAGTGGAAGTAGTGACAGATTTTAGTTTCTTGGGCTCAAAAATCACTGCGATGGTGACTGCAGCTATGAAATTAAAAGATGCTTGCTCCTTGGGAGGAAATCTATGACAAACCAGACAGTATATTAAAAATCAGAAGCATCACTTTGCCAACAAAGGTCTTTACAGTCAAAGCTATGGTTCTCCCAGTAGTCATGGATGGATGTTAGAGTTGTACCATAAAGAGGCTGCACACCAAAAAAATTGATGCTTTGAACTGTGATGCACTCTTGAGAGTGCCCTAGGACTGCAAGGAGATCAAACCAGTCAATCCTTAAGGAAGTGAACCCTTGAATATTCATTGAAAGGACTGATGCTAAAGCTCCAATATTTTGGGCACCTCATGTGAAGAGCCAACTCATTGGAAAAGACCCTGATGCTGAGAAATGTGAAAGGCAAGAAGAAAAGGGGCAGCAGAGGATGAGATGGTTAGATAGCATCACTGACTCAATGAACATGAATTTGAGCAAACTCTGGGAGACAGTGAAGGACAAAGAAGCCTGGTGTGCTGTAGTCTATGTGGTCACGAAGAGTCAGGCACGCCTTAACGACTGAATTACAACTGTTTTAATTAAAATAAAAATTGCAAGGAAGGTACTGAGAGAAGAATACAGAGTTTAAAGGTATTACCCAAGACCCTATTTCTTCCAGACTTTCTCTTGCATCATCCTAATAGTATTGGCTTTTACATCTTTATGATTCTCACCTCGAGATTCCATTTGCTAAAGGTGATCGCTGTACCTCTAAATTAATGTGTTTTCTATATAGACCAAACTGATCAAAAGGATTTATTTTTAAAAAACAGTACAGATTAATGACTCTTTGGATGTGAGGCCCAGAAATCTGTGTTTTAACCAGTTCTTCAAGTGATTTTGATGCCCAGTAAAGTTGGAGAACCACTAATATGTGATTGCAGGTTGGGTAGAGTCTATCATTCCTAGGTCAAAACCACTAATTATGGCCTAAATAAACCAGGAATGTTTCAATGAGCAAGAAGTAGGGATGGTTATTGAGAACTCAAATCCAGAGGTCTTAGAAACGCATCTCAAATTCTTTAGACTTCAGGTTTTTTTGTTTTTTGCTTTTCCTCTATTTAATATGGGATTGATGTCTTCAATATAACATTATAAGAACAAATATATATATATATATAATACACTAGAACTATACTCAATATTAACATTTAATGATGACACAAGAAACAACAAACAAATAAGCAGATACAAATCTGACTGACTACCACAGTGTAGTCGTAAACTAAGTGTGAGTGTCACAGTGAAAAAGTAAAAGATATTAACAGATGGTTTATAGAAAGTATTATGGCATTTAAGATTTGCTGTTATTATTGTTGAATATTCATCCTTCAACTTGGGCAGCATTCTGAGTATGACTCTGCTCTGCCATAAAGCATAATATAGGCACATTATGGTGATACCGTGATTTCAGTTCCAGAATACAGCAATAAAGCTAATACAACAAAGCTAGTCACACAAATTTTTTGGTTTCCTAGTGCATATAAAAACTATGCTTACATTGTACTGCTGTATATTGTAATTTGCACTATACATTAGACATAATAGCACTAAAAAAAAGTACATATGTTAATTCAAAAGACTGTATTGCTAAAAAAAATAATTGCTGAGGCTAAGGCAATCATCTAAGCCTTCAGTGAGTCATGATATTTTTGCATTGGTAACATCAAAGATCACTGATCATAGATCACCATAACAGATATAATAATAATAATAAAAGTTGAAGGTATTGAGAAAATTACCAAAATGTGACACAGAAACACAAGGTGAGCAAATTCTATTGGAAAAGTGGTGTTTGTAGACATGTTTGAGGCCGGGCTGCCACATACCTTCAATTTGCAAAAATATACTATCTGAGAATTATAATATTATACTAAAGAGAAGTACAATAAAATGAGGCATGCTTATATTATGAATAAATCACAAGTCAAGAGAAAGCAATTAAATTAAGGACATAAGCCTTAACCTAAATGAAAATTAATCAAAAGGCATTTTGATAAATTAATTGAAGCAGCAAACATTCACAGAAATCAGTTGATTAATACTCTATTGAAGGCGGACATCTATAAATGGCAGTAGAGGTTAAGAATATATTTCTATATTTCTAGTAGAAATGAACGTTCTTAATATGACCAAGAAAAACACAGATGGTATGGGAAAAGAAAGTGATGGGGAACAGAAAGATGACAGAAGAATATGGACAAAGGTATTAAGACCACACTGTACAGTTTTTGACCATATTTAAAAAGAATTCTCACTTGTCCTTTAGTAGAGGAGGAATTAAACTCTAATATTAGAAAATTGGATAATATTAATATTTTGAAATTTATAACTGTGCAACACTAAGGGTATGGTAAACTCTATCTCATTCTGAAGTGTAAGTTAAGGCATTTTCAGTTTATAATTTTGTTATCTTTATAATGCCATAAATTAAAGAACCCCTCCAATAGCACAGGTACTAACAGAGAACAAGAAGCATATATGAAAACTAAGTCAAAATTCAGGTGCTGAGAAGGGGACAAAGAGGAACACAGCCCTTGCACCCCAAATAGAATGTTGTTTCAACAAGGATTATTTCTGACTGGATTTACCATATGTACAGAAGCACTTAGTGAATTCTAAAACAATACATAAGAAACAGATGATTAATATTATCTTCAGTTCAGTTCAGTCACTCAGTCGTGTCTAACTCTTTGCAACCGCATGAATCACAGCACGCCAGGCCTCCCTGTCCATCACCAGCTCCCAGAGTCCACCCAAACCCATGTCCATTGAGTCAGTGATGCCATCCAACCATCTCATCCTCTGTCGTTCCCTTCTCCTCCTGCCCTCAATCTTTCCCAGCATCAGGGTCTTTTCCAATGACTCAGCTCTTCTCATCAGATGGCCAAAGTATTATCTTAAAATACCAAAAAATGTTAGCATAGCGAGCAAGGAACTATATTTGTGCTCTTTCATGACTTGTGTAATGCAAATTAGATCCTCATGAGTAAGTGTCTTTCTAATTATTTTAGTCAGAAAGATGGTTTACATGTGATCAGCTTTGTAACTAGCAGGAAAAAAGTCCTCAGACACTGTGATACTGGTTCTGTTTTGTGCCTGAGCAAGCTAATTTGTCAAGGACAATCAATTTGGTCACTGAAGAAAAACAGGGCATGTCGAAGAATGACTCTAAATATATTTGTACTTCAGAGCTTATACCTGTCAAATGGGATATTCTTTATAGTCAACTCGTTGTTGCTCTGACTTAAATTCTTTCCACAGTGGAACAAAAGTAGAGTAATTTTGAAAATGGCATTTTAAGTGAAGCTATTTATTTATACTTTATACTATATCGTTTATTGTGTTTGGAAACAAAAAAGAATCACATGATATTTTTAAAAAAGACTGTAATGTTTTCTGTGAAATAATACATCATTCACTACAGCAATAAAACTTCATGGCTAGAATGATGAAAATCTGAATTGTACAAATATGTGCAATGCACAGGAACAAGAAACAGTGGAAAAAACATCAGTTCAGTTCAGTTCAGTTCAGTTGCTCAGTCGTGTCCGACTCTTTGCGACCCCATGAACCACAGCACGCCAGGCCTCCCTGTCCATCACCAACTCCCGGAGTTTACCCAAACTCATGTCCACAGAGTCGGTGATGCCATCCAGCCATCTCATTCTCTGCCGTCCCCGTCTCCTCCTACCCCCAATCCTTCCTAGAATCAGACTCTTTTCCAGTGAGTCAATTCAGGTCACAGTCATGGTCCTATCTAGGTATTGCCATATACTAAGACCTAGGAGAGGCTTCTCCATTGTTCAGTGAGAGGACTGTACCTGCTTGACCTCCCTCTCAGTTCCTCCAGATTTGAGTTTATTAATTGTATTTTTTAAAATATATGTAGATGAGTGCTTAATATATGCTTATTTTATTATAGGAATTTTCTATAAGGATTGAAACAAGAAGTTCTTTTATATATATATATATATATTTATATGTGAAAGTGAAAGTCACTCAGTCATGTCTGACTCTTTGTGACCCCATGGACTATGCAGTTCATGCAATTCTCTAGGCCAGAATACTGGAGTGGGTAGCCTTTTCCTTCTCCAGGGGATTGTCCCAATGCAGGGATTGAACCCAGATTTCCCATACATATATATGTTTGTGCAAACATGCATATGTACAAATAAATATGTATTAGCATACTAGAAAGAATTAGTTGGGAAAAGGAAATTATAGGATTTTGAGAATGTATTGATAAAGACAGTATTGAAACATATGTAGAAAAGTTTAAGTTATGCTACAAAGGACAGGGCATCACCCTGAGGTTTTAACCACCCTTAGGTAGAAGAAAAAATTGAATAAATGGGGTTGAGGTAAGCTAAAAGAAGAAACGCCTATATTAAGGGCAAACTTGGGAGAAGCTTTCATTTAATTCAGAAACAACAAGTCAGAAGTGATTCTTTGGAAAAAGAATAAATATTGTGATCTCACTTTCTTCTTCTCTCCCTTAATCTTCTGCCATGACTCCCAACAGACTGAAGCCAATGGGAAGCCAGAGTGCAAAGGAGTCCCACTGATAAACTCTATACCTAGCAGGGGTAAAATGAGTGGATAGGGGAAAGCACAGAACAGATTGGAGAAGGGTGGGTAGGGGATCTGGAGTGACAAAAGTGCTGGAGTGCTCCACTAGCTTTGTTTGTATTTAAGTAAAATTACTGTTTGCATTTAAGCAAAATATCCTAACAGATGACTATTACACTGAATTAATGTCTTCTTCTTGACAAATTGTCTTTGTGTGTATATTAATCTATTAGGTAAAAGTTTGTCTCGATGAAGAAAGAGGTACATGCATTGTGTTTCAAAAAAATTAAAGACTACTATGAATGCACACACATAAACTTTCTGGAGCCTTCCATAGACCTAATACCTATATCATGCTTGGACATAACACATACAAACACACACATCACATACATAGATACCAATACACTTGAAACCATTACTCTAAGTTTTGTGACTGTAACGATAATGGGTACTAGTTATTACAATTCACTGTATGGAAATATACATACAAAACTCCCTAGGAGCCTAAGCTCTGCCTTTAGCTTGTGTGTGCCTGTGGCTCAGTCGCTCAGTCATGTCCAGCTCTTTGTGATCTCATAGACTGCAGCCCCATAGGCTCCTCCAACCCAGGATCGAATTCATATCTCCTGAGTCTCCTCCTTTGGCAGGCAAATTCTTTACCACTGAGCCACCTGGGATGCTTGCCTTTAGGCTACCTGAATCTAATTCAGCTTTTCCCACCTGGAATTATATATGTGTCCTTGGCCAAGTTACTAAACTTCCCCAACTCTCAGCTACCTTATGTTTAAGTTAGGCATTTGGGGCTCCAAAATCACTGCAGATGCTGATTGCAGCCATGAAATTAAAAGACGCTTACTCCTTGGAAGGAAAGTTATGACCAACCTTGATAGTATATTAAAAAGCAGAGACATTACTTTGCCAACCAAGGTCCGTCTAGTCAAGGCTATGGTTTTTCCCATGGTCATGTATGGATGTGAGAGTTGGACTGTGAAGAAAGCTGATCGCCGAAGAATTGATGCTTTTGAACTGTGGTGTTGGAGAAGACTCTTGAGAGTCCCTTGTACCACAAGGAGATCCAACCAGTCCATTCTAAGGGAGATCGATCCTGGGTGTTCATTGGAAGGACTGATGCTAATGCTGAAACTGCAATACTTTGGCCACCTCATGCGACGAGTTGACTCACTGGAAAAGACTCTGATGCTGGGAAGGATTGGGGGCGGGAGGAGAAGGGGACGACCGAGAATTAGATGGCTGGATGGCATCACCGACTCTGTGGACATGAGTTTGAGTGAACTCCGGGAGTTGGTGATGGACAGGGAGGCCTGGCGTGCTGTGATTCATGGGGTCGGGGAGAGTCGGACACGACTGAGCGACTGAACTGAACTGAACTGATTTAGGGGTGGGTGTGGGAAGGAATGACACACACAAAAAAATGGTAAAGAGCCTAGCATGACTCAGTTCAAAGAATGCTTGATTAGTTAGTATAAAAGCAATAACAGTACTTCTCTTTCTTCTCACTTTACTCTTCTTATTTGTACAAAAACACTGCTATTACTTTGTGTAAGGAAATTCGCTAAAGTTTAAGCCGTGGGTGTTGACCCTACCTCTATAATTGTAAATACCTACTTACAAGTTAGGTAAGAAAATAAATGGCATTCTCTCTCCCTATTTGATTTTACGGAAATCAGGCACAGAGTTGAAATGGAATAACATGGGAATTACACATGCTAGTCTCTAACTGAATAACATAGCTTCTTAAAATGGATTATACCAACTCAAACAATTTCCTTTATATGTTGCATGCCTTAAAAACTGAAGGAAAAAAAATATCTTCATGGATCACATTGTACCTTTGTTTCCTTACTTGAAACTTCCAAGGTGACCTAAACAGGAGTATTGAGAGATCAACACCTCTTTCACCAGGGAACATTTTCTCTTTGTTTTGAGTTTATCCTAGAATGATGAATAAGAACAGGAATATTTGTGAAGTACCAGAGTTGAGATTCCCCATTTAAAAATGAAGCCAAATAATATAGCAGTGACAAATTCTATATAATCCAATGTAATGGGGGACATTGACTATTTACTTAAAGAGCAGAGAGATCTGAGGCCTGAATTTCCGTTACAGCTTATTAAACTGGAAGTTAATGAGGTTGTATAGATCTATGTATATATTTAAAATATGCAGATATCCCAGTATCAAATATGAGATATCCAAGTGTGTGTGTGTGTGTGTATATATATATATAGTGTCAGATCTTGACATCATACACCTAATTCAGTTACGAAAAGAACTGCTTTTCCTCTCTCTACTTTCTCTGAAAAATTTATTTATGAAGAAAAGGAACAACAATTGAGTGCCACACACACACACATACACCTTCTCTGGTGGCTCAGTTGGTAAAGAATCCACCTGCAACACAGGAGACACTAGTTTGATTCCTGAGTCAGGAAGATCCCCTGGAGAAGTGCATAGCAAACCATTCCAGTATTCTTGCCTAGAGAATTTCATGGACAGAGGAACCTAGTGGGCTAAAGCCCATAGGGTCACAAAGAGTTAGACACGGCTGAAGTGACTTAGAATGCATGCATATCAAGCACAATGATAACAGCTTTATATATAAAACTTTGCTTTAGGATTTAGGTGAATAGGTAGGTGAGGGACGTGCCACTAAAGATAATGTCTTTGATGTGTGTCTCAGAAAAATATGAACAGTCATCAATATGACAGGAGGGACTTTCTGCAATCTAATAGCTTTATTAATTAAAGACTGCAAACAAAGCAATAATTATTTATCTTCCTAGGAGAGTGTAGAAGCTTCACTAAATACCATAGGTAGGTCTCATTAGGCCTGTAGATGAGACAAAAATAGGGAACACTGGACACCCACTGCTTCAAGCCTTTTATTTTCCTCTCCTAAAAGGAGGCTTCTTCAAAGTATACTTAAACATCCTGCAGTTTCCACTACAACTTAACACCACTGCTTCATTAAAAGGTCATAGGATATGTGTTAGACATACATGGGTTCAAATCTAAATTCCACTACTTAGTAGTTGCATGAACAAAGTGGATGAAATTAAACTCACTGTGTCTATTTTCTAATCTATGACCATGGATAAAACTGCCTCAGAGGATACTTGAGAAATTTAACAAGTAACAAGAAAAACTGCAACCATATCTAGCATTATACATTTCAGAAGTATTTCCAATCAAAATCATAACAAAAGGTAAGGTAACCTCTGGATTCACCAGGATGGAGTAGTTACATTCTTAGGTCTTCTCCTTTACAACTAAAGTACTCTGGGAATAACAAAAGCCATGAGTAGACAAACTCTAAAAGGTGGAAAGAAGATTGGTTGGTTGCCTAAAGAAACCGAACATTGAATGAATACCCCAGGTTTACTATGGCTATTTTATGACCCACAGAGGGAGTTGCAGAAGACTCTAACGCTGAACCACTAATAGGACCAGATCAATAAAACTCTAAATAAAATACTTTTTTTTTTGCCGAAGCCTTACAATGGGAAAAAGTGGGGGCTAAAAAAGAAGGCCTTCTTTTTGTGGTTATTGTTGCAATACATGCTCACTGGCCATCAAATACCAGTGGAAAACCTGCACTTGGACCAAGTGAAGAGTTTATTTTTCACCCCACCCCATCTCAACCTTCAGAAAATTACAGCAATGTTTCTTTTCCCCAACTCAGTGATATCAGTAGGACCAAGTACGGATCTGATCTTCCATTCCTTTCCCACCAAGAGCAGGTGGATGCATCCCAATCCTTCTTTTGAGACAGTGACAGTGAGGGTGAGCAGACAGCAGAACTCCCATCACTACATGATGGTAGCAGATGATGTTCTGTTTTCATTGCCAGGATAGTGATAGTTTGTAGCATGGAAAGCTGACCCATGTAAGCACTGACAACTCTGAAGGAAATGAAGCATCTTCCTCCCATGAAATATCAGCAAGAAAGGACAAAAGAGATAGAAGGTGTGACTATATTTGCCACTCTTCTACCCTCTCCTTTCCCTTGTCTGTGGATCCCAGCAGGGAGCTGTTTCTATCATGACTCTGCAGTAGAAGTGGTAAGAGTCAGCCAGCCCTTCATGTCTACCTTAGCTAATGACAGGGATCCTGTCTATAAATGTAAATTATTTATTTTCAAAAGAGAGGACAATATCCTAAATCAAATATTGGCAGAATAATGTTCTTCATTAACAAATATAGTTGTATAACTTAGGAGTTCTTATGTCAGATCCACGGACACTTAAAACTGTATTAAAAATTGGGGTTTTTAACAGTGAAATGTGATCCCTACTCACATTATATAAGAAAAATTAAAAGCTAAAACTATAAAGCTCCTAGTACAATAAGTACAAGAATAACTAATACTATGAATTTGAGCTAGGCAAAGATTCTTTAGCTAGGACATAAAGAACTCTATATAGTAAACTAAAAATGTACACTGGACTTGATCAAATCTTAAAACTTCTGCTCATCAAACATGTCATAAGGAAAATGGAAAGATAAGACATAAATGGGAGGAATATATTCACGATCCCTAAATATGACAAAGGATTTACATACAGAATATATTGAACACTCTCACAACTAAGTAATAAAAAGTTGAATGAAAAATTAAAAATGGACAAAGATCGGGAACAGATATTTCCCAGAAGATACACAAATGGACAATAAATGCATGATAATGTGCCCAATACTGTTAGAGCATATATCTAATTTATATAAATTAAATTTATATATATATTTTCATATATTTAATTTAATTTATCATCAGATAAACTAAAATTGCAAATAAAAAACACAATGAGATATCACCTGACACCTGCCAAAAAGACCAAGCATAACAAATGTTGGCAAGAATGTGGAGAAAAGTGAACCCTTGTTCACTGTTGATGGGAATGTAAATTGATGCAGCCACTGTATTAAAAAGTATGAAGGTGGCTCAAAAAACTAAAACTAGAACTAATATATGACTCAGAAATTCCATTCTTAGGTGTATATCTAAAAAAACAAAAATACTAGTTCAAAAAGATATGTGGATCTCAATATACATAGCAGTTCAGGTCAGTTCAGTTCAATCATTCAGTCATGTCTGATTCCTTGTGATCTCATGGATTGTGGCATGCAAGGCTTCCCTGTGTACCACCAACTCCCAAAGTTTGCTCAAACTCATGTCCATCAAGTCAGCGATGCCATCCAACCATCTCATCCTCTGTCATCCCCTTCTCCTCCTTCATTCAGTCTTTCCCAGCATCAGGGTCTTTTCAAATGAGTCAGTTCTTCGCACCAAGTGGCCAAAGTATCAGAACTTCAACTTCAGCATCAGTCCTTCCAATGAATATTCAGGACCGATTTCCATTAGGATTGACTGGTTGGAACTCCTTGCAATCCAAGGGACTCTCAAGAGATTTCTCTAACACCACAGTTCAAAAGCATCAGTTCTTCAATGCTCAGCTTTCTTTATAGTCCAACTTTCACATCCATACATGAATGACTACTGGAAAAACCATAGCTCTGATTAAATGAAGCTTTGTTGGCAAAGTAATGTCTCTGCTTTTTAATATGCTATCTAGGTTCATCATAGCTTTTCTTCCAAGGAGCAAGCATCTTTTAATTTCATGGCTGCAGTCACCATCTGCAGTGATTTTGGAGTCCAAGAAAATAGTCTCTCACTGTTTCCATTGTTTCCCCATCTATTTGCCATGAAGTGTTGGGACCAGATGCTATGATCTTAGTTTTCTGAATGTTGAGTTTTAAGCCAACTTTTTCACCCTGCTCTTTCAATTTCATCAAGAGACTCTTTAGTTCTTATTCACTTTCTGCCATAAGTGTGGCATCATCTGCATATTGAGGTTATTGATATTTCTCCCAGGAATCTTGATTTCAACTTGTGCTTCATCCAGCATAGAATTTCACATGATGTAATCTGCATAGAAGTTAAATAAGAAGGGTGACAATATATAGCCCTGATATTCTCCTTTCCCAATTTGGAACCAGTCCATTGATCCATGTCCCATTCTAACTGTTGCTTCTTGACCAGAATACAAATTCCTAGGAGGCAGGTAAGATGGTCTGGTATTCCCATTTCTTTAAGAATTTTCCACAGTTTTTTGTGTTCCACATAGTCAAAGGCTTTGGGGTAGTCAATAAAGCCGTAGATGTTTTAGCAGCATCAGTACATAGCAGCCTTATTCACAATTATCAAGATGAAAGCAATGTAATTGTCCAAAAATAGATGACACTTTGCCAAAATAATTTCTCATTGTGTTTAGATTTAAATCCACATTTACTGTCTATCTGTGATTGTGACTTTCATACAGTCAGCCCTCTGAAGGATAAGGATAAGAGGCTTATGGAAGCTTCCTGATGGGAGAAACTGACCTGACCATGGGGGAAACTGGGTCTTGTTATGATGGGCAGGCCATCCTCAGTAAATCTTTAATCTAGTTTTCTCTTGATGGGTGGGATTGTGTGCCTCCCAGTTATTTGACCAGAGACCAAACTATGGTGGAGGTAATGAAGATAATGACCACCTCCTTCAAAAGGTTCCCTGGAGCCAAACCACAGTCATTGAAAAGTAAGCAAACTGATCACATGCACCACAGCCTTGTCTAACTCAATGAAACTATAAGCCATGCTATATAGGGCCACCCAATATGGAAGTTTCTGACAAAACATGACCCCCTGGAGAAGAGAATGGCAAACCACTTCAGTATTCTTCCCTTGAGAATGAACAGTATCTAAAGGCAAAAAATTTTGACACTGAAAGATGAACTCCCCAGGCCAGTAGGTTTCCAATATGCTACTGGAGAAGAATAGAGAAATAACTCCAGAAAGAATGAAGAGATGGAGTTAAAGTGAAAACAATGCCCAGTTGTGGATGTGACTGGTGATGGAAGTAAAGCCTAAGGATGTAAAGAGCAATATTGCAATAGGAACCTAATGTTAGGTCCATCAATCAAGGTAAATTAGAAGTGGTCAAGCAGGAGATGGCAAGAGTGAATATCAACATTTTAGGAATTGGTGAAATAAAATGGACTGGAATGGGTGAATTTAATTCAAATGACTATTATATCTACTATTGCAGGCAAGAATACCTTAGAAGAATGGAGTAGTTGTCATAGTCAACAAAAAAGTGAAAAATGCAGTACCTGGGTGCAATCTCAAAAATGACAGAATGATTTCTGTTCGTTTCGAAGGCAAACCATTCAATATCACTGCAATCTAAGTCTATGCCCCAACCAGTAATGGTAATGAAGATGAAGTTGAATGGTTCTATAAAGACCTACAATACCTTCTAGAACTAACACCCAAAATAGATGTCCTATTCATCATAGGGGACTGGAATGCAAAAGTAGGAAGTCAAGAGATACCTTGAATAACAGGCAAATTTGGCCTTGGAATACAAAATGAAGCAGGGTAAAGGCTAATAGAGATTTGCCAAGAGAATGCACAGGTTGTAGCAAACACCCACTTCCAACAGCACAAGAGAAGACTCTACACATGGACATCATCATATGGTCAACACCGAAATCAGATTGATTATATTCTTTGCAGCCAAAGATGGAGAAACTTTATACAGTCAGCAAAAAAAAAAAAAAGACAGGGATCTGACTGTGGCTCAGACCACAAACTCCTTATTGTCAAATTCAGACTTAAGTTGAAGAAAGTAGGGAATACGACTAGACCATTCAGGTATGACTTAAATCAAATCCCTTACAATTATACAGTGGAAGTGACAAATAGATTCAGGGATTAGATCTGATAGAGTGCCTGAAGAACCATGGACAGAGGTTTGTGACCTTGTACAGTAGGCAGGGATCAAGACCATCCCAAGAGAAAGAAATGCAAAAGGGCAAAATGGTTGTCTGAGGAGGCCTTACAAATAGCTGAGAAAAGACAAGAAGTGAAAGGCAAAGGAGAAAAGGAAAGATATACCCAATTGAATGCAGAGTTCCAAAGAATAGCAAGGAGAGATAAGAAAGCCTTCCTCAGTGATCAATGCAAAGAAATAGAGGAAAACAATGGAATGGGAAAGACTAGAGATTCCTTCAAGATAATTAGAGATATGAAGGGAACATTTCATGCAAAGATGGGCACAATAAAGGACAGAAATCGTATGGACCTAACAGAAGCAGAAGATACGAAGAAGAGGTGGCAAGAATACACAGAACTATACAAAAGAGATTTTCATGACCGGGATAACCACGATGGTGTGATAGTTCACCTAGAGCCAGACATCCTGGAATACAAAGTCAAGTGGGCCTTAGGAAGCATCACTATGAACAAAGCAAGTGGAGGTGATGGAATTCCAGGTGAGCTATTTCAAATCTGGAAAGATGATGCTGTGAAAGTGCTGCACTCAACATGCCAGCAAATTTGGAAAACTCACCAGTGGTCACAGGACTGGAAAAGGTCACTTTTCATTCCAATCCCAAAGAAGGGCAACATCACAGAAGTTCAAAGTACCACACAACTGCACTCATCTCACATGCTAGCAAAGTAATGGTCAGAATTCTGCAAGCCAATCTTCGACATTGCGTGAACCATGAAATTCCAGATGTTCAAGCCGGATTTAGAAAAGGCAGAGGATCCATTGATCAAATTGCCAGCATCCATTGGATCACAGAAAAAGTAAGAGAATCCAGAAAAACATCTACGTCTGCTTTATTGATTACACCAAAGCCTTTGTGTGGATCACAACAAACTGTGGAAAATTCTTCAAGAGATGGGAATACCAGACCATCTTATTTGCTTCCTGAGAGATCTGTATGAATGTCAAGAAGCAACAGTTAGAACTGGACATGGAAAAAGAGACTGGTTCCAAATTGGGAAAGGAATACGCCAAGGCTATATATTGTCACCCTGCTTATATAACTTATATGCTGAGTACATCATGCAAAATGCCAGGCTGGATGAAGCACAAGCTGGAATCAAGATTGGGGGAGAAATATAAATAAACTCTGATACGCAGATGACAGCACCCTTATGACAGAAACTGAAGAGTAACTGAAGAGCCTCTAGATGAAAGTGAAAGAGGAGAGTGAAAAAGCTGGTTTAAAGCTCAACATTCAGAAAACTAAGATCATGGCATAAAGTTCCATCACTTTATGGCAAATAGATGGGGAAACAATGAAGGACTTTATTTTCTTGGGCTCCAAAATCACTGCAGATGGTAACTGCAGCCATAAAATTAAAAGACGCTTGCTTTCTCAAGGAAAAGCTATAACAAAACTAGATAGCATATTAAAAAGTATAGACATTACTTTGCAAACAAAGGTTCATCTAATCAGAGCTATGGTTTTTCCAGTAGTCATATATGGATGTGCGAGTTGGACTATAAAGAAAGCTGAACACCGAAGAATTGTTGCTTTTGAACTGTGGTGTTGGAGAAGTCTCTTGAGAGTCCCTTGGACTGCAAGGAGATCCACAGTCAATCCTAAAGGAAATCAGTCCTGAATATTCATTGGAAGGACTGACGCTGAAGCTGAAACTCCAATACTTTGGCCACCTGATTTGAAGAACTGACTCATTTGAAAATACCCTGATGTTGGGAAAGATTGAATGCAGAAGGAGAATGGGATGACAGAGGATGAGATGGTTGGATGGCATCACCGACTTGATGGACTTGACATTGAGCAAGCTCCAGGACTTGTTGAAGCCTGGCATGCTGCAGTCCATGGGGTTGCATAGAGTTGGACAGGACTGAGCGACTGAACCGAACTTACTCTCTATGATAAACACTAACTGTAATAATTTAAAAAAAATAAGATCATGTGTTTTGTTAGTACTATTTGTTGCCTGTGCTTAAAGGAAAAATCACAAGGCTCACGTTAGCCATTTCTAGGACTGGAGCATGTGTCTAAGATTGAAACAGTCCTTCACTTCTAATAGAAATGAAAGTGTTGAGGACCAATTTTGACAAAATTTGAACTGAATTTTATGCAATTTTAGTGCTTTCATTATCAAATGTTCATGCTTCTGGAATCTTTAAGCACCAAACCGAAACAGGTCACCTGGAGGTATGTGAGACACTATACGGCATCATTTTTGTGTAATTACCTCTGAACAGCTTGTAATAGTGTCCAATAATAATGTGCTGCTCTTGAATCATTTAGCAGAAATTTAAAGTAAGTCTGGAAACTTAAATACCAATGAGATACTGGAAAATAAAAATAATAGTTCCATAAGAAATAAGTAATTTTTGAGATGTTGGTAATTTTTCCATTACCAGTTTTTAGGGATCCTGGGTGTTCATTGGAAGGACCGATGCTAAAGCTGAAACTCCAATACTTTGGCCACTTCATGTGATGAGTTGACTCACTGGAAAAGACTCTGATGCTGGGAAGAATTGGGGGCGGGAGGAGAAGAGGACGACAGAGAATGAGATGGCTGGATGGCATCACCGACTCGATGGACATGAGTTTGAGTGGACTCCCGGAGTTGGTGATGGACAGGGAGGCCTGGCGTGCTGTGATTCATGGGGTCGCGAAGAATCGGACACGACTGAGCGACTGAACTGAACTGAACTGACTGAATTGTTTTAACAGCCACTTATGAGTCATGGGACCCCACTTACAAGAAAATCAGACTTATTACCCAAACCTGTCATTTGATTCCATCAATCTTCACATCAGCCAGGTACAAGAGAGATTAACATCCCTGTTTAAGAGGTCAGTGATGCTCAGGGAGATGATTATTATGGTGCCAATAAGAGCTGAAAGTACCTAGACTTAGCAATCACAGTGCTAATGGAGAAAAATTGGTAAGTTGACTCAACTATCATAGAATAAATGCATTTGTTTTGATATTCTTTATTTGGTACACTCAAACATTTAGAATTTTTGATATTCTATATTTTCTGGGTCTTAGTTTAAGGAGAAATCAAGGACTACATTGAATTTTGTTTCTTGTTCATCTCCAATTCACCATATTTTTAAAAATGCATGAGTATTTGTAATCTTCCCCTTTATTCTGAAATTCATCATTATAATCAAGAAATATCTAAGTGGTTGATTTCATCCACGATACTTTTGTTTTCTGGGAAGAATGCCAAGGTAGCTCACATATTCAAAGAGAGAGTTGCAGCTTCCTTCATACCACAGTTTGGCACTGGGTCAGAAAGGGACAAGGCCTCTCTCTGTCTTCTTTCCTGCTTAGCTCTGTCTGTTTTACGCAGAAAACAAGCTTTTCACATATAGCCATTAAAAAGAATGTCATAGCCCTATAAGTCACACTCGCCAGTCTTGGAAATTGCATTGAAAAAATAGAGCTTATTTATGCAGTTACTGTAGATAAGCTTCTAAGAAGATTCTTTCTCTGCTTGATTTGGCCTCAGTTATGCACCTGCCCTTAAATTAATACTCAAATTAACTATTTAAAACCAAGAGAATAAAGAATATATTTTACCAGGTCCTACATCATGGACTATCTTGTTTCAGAGATAAAAAGAATTTACTAAGATTGTCAGCTCAATTAGCCCCACATGGAATGGGAGAAAGGTAGTTTTCTGAAGGATGGAATGTGGAAAAAAATGGAATGAATATATATATCTAGTTTACAGTGTGAGTTGTTACTTGAAAATACCCCCATAGATGTAGGAACAAGTATTTTAGCTTTACATAGTATTTATGTCATCTGATTCAGTACTTGAAAATAAATTTTTTTCTCAAAAGTATGTTACACAAATAAATAAGTAGATGAATGGATGAATGAGTGTAGATAGATGAAAAGATGGGCCAATAGTTTATTAGTTAAAACAGTCTTAGATACATGCATTAACTCAGTATTTATTAAATTCATATTTAAAAGTGAGTCTTGTTTTTCTTTACTGAAATAAACATATTCTCATCAACGTACCATAAGACATGCGCCATTCTAACTGTCTTGGAAGATGAATCTTTTTAAAAAAGAATCTTTCAAAGATTTCCTCAGGCTTTGTACTCTTCCATAAACTCTATCTGTCATTAATTTGCATTGCATATCATGGTACAAACATACACAGATTTTATCTTCGTTGCTGCATTTGGAATGGTAAGCAACTGCCAACATTCAGCCAATGGCCCCTTGATCCTCTTTATACCATGTTTATAGTGCTGGGGAAGAAAAGAGTCTGGGCTTCTTTCTGGATCCCCAGGGAATCCTCTGAGAATACTTTGCCCTGAACAGTCTTACCCAAGCATGACCTGCATCTTATCTTCTAAAAGGGTGTTACACATAGGGAATACATAACTCTTAGTAAACTAGGAGAAATTAATTTTAGCATCTTTTTAAGAGTGATAACTTTCTTTTATCAATTGATTAATACAAATCTGTATAAGCAAGTTATATCTAGCAGTCATTTATAGGGAAGACTAATAAGTTCTTAAAAGAAAAATATAAAAGCTTTCTTAATATCAGAGCTTAATTTTTCATGATGCTTTAAAAATAAGCCTATGGAGGAGACTATCTAAAGATCATTTATATTTTGTAAATAATAGGCATTTGCTGGTCAGTAAAGACTCTATGAATAATGCACAGAATATACTTGATGATTAGTAGCTGGATTCTCAGTTTCATAACTCTGTCACTGTAATGACATGTATGTCTGAGTAGATTCAGACCAGTTCTCAGGCATCTTTATAATAGTATGGTGGCTGAGTCTCTAAGACAATGATTCATTTGTTCATTTACTCATTAACTGAGGTGATGTTTACTAATGCCTAATATGTACTGAGCACTATCTTAGGTAATTTATACAGAGAAATTAGTCAAACAAATATCACATCTGACATCATAGAACATAATGTTTCCTGAGAATATCGATGCATATGTCAACCATTAATAATAGAATTAGAAAGGGAGAAATGAATGCCATGATATTAGTAAACAAAATAATACCTGATGGAGATTAATTAGAGAAGGCTACTGGTATAGATTTAGTTGGGAAGATCTGGTAAGAGTGTAACAGTAAAAGAAAATCAGTGGAAGGTTTATAGGACAAGAGGGACATGAAATTCCAAGATGAACACAAAATATGTACCAAGTGTTTGACACCAAAAATAAATTTGAAAATTGAGAGGAAAACTGGAAACCTAGAATAAAGTGAAGGAAGGAGAGAAAGGCTCACATTTAAGTTAGAGGGTTTCCAGAGTATAGAGAAAATTATTGGCCTGATAAGAAGCTTGAATATTAGCTTAAATTCAATATACATTGATATTCTTATTATTTAAAGACAAGTAATGTTATTATTATGGATGTGAGAGTTGGATGATGAAGAAAGCTGATCGCCGAAGAATTGATGCTTTTGAACTGTGGTGCTGGAGAAGACTCTTGAGAGTCCCTTGGACTGCAAGGAGATCCAACCAGTCCATTCTAAAGGAGATCAATCCTGGGTGTTCATTGGAAGGACTGATGCTAAGGCTGAAACTCCAAAACTTTGGCCACCTCATGCAATGAGTTGAGTCATTGGAAAAGACTCTGATGCTGGGAAGGATTGGGGGCGGGAGGAGAAGGGAACAACAGAGAATGAGATGGCTGGATGGCATCACCGACTCAATGGACATGAGTTTGAGTGTACTCCGGGAGTTGGTGATGGACAGGGAGGCCTGGCGTGCTGTGATTCATGGGGTCGCAGAGAGTCGGACACAACTGAGCGACCAAACTGAACTGAACTGAACTGAATGTTATTATTAACATTAAATCCAAATATGTTACTAAATAGCATGTCTCTTGAATGAAATAATTAAAACTGGTTATCCTTTAGTTTCCTCTGCCCAAAGAATGGTTGATGTTAACAATATTTAAAAGTTCATTACATTTTAATTTTCTATGAGAAACATCTGAAAATAGAAAAAGGCTGGCTGTTCTCCTGCTTTACAGCTAGTAAATATTTCTATATGTAAGTTTCTTCATCTGAAAAATTTTGATACATAGGATAAAGGAGAAAAAATATCAAATGTGTTGAATGAGAACATGTTCTGTATTTTCCAATGTTCTAGAAATTTTTTGGCTTCCTTGTTCATTTAAACAAATGTTCATTATTTACTATTGAAAGCCAGATATTGATCCAAAATACAGCACCTGTCCCCAAAGTGTTCATGGTTGAATAACTGATAATTAAATGACAATGACAATCTAAGAAAATATTAGGAATGACTGAGCTATTAATAACATAATAATTCTATGAGATCGTGAACATGGGTTTTATTTTCTTTGAGTTTAAAATAAATATGACTCTTCTGGAGCCTATCCTACACTAATTGCTTCCTTAGCAATTTCCCAACATCTCTAATGACAGCTCCTATATAACTGGAGAAAATACTGGTGGAAGAACTATCTCTAGCCACATAAAGTTGAAAGTAATTTTGAGGTCATTTTCTGCAAGCTGATCAATACAGACTGCACACCACACATCCACCCTGAATTTATTCCTGTAATTTATCTTAGCTTTGAGTGTAGCCATGGTTAATTGCTAATCCATATTCATTGAACATCACAAATGAGGGCAGAGTCAGGAGGTACTTCATGTATCGTCTCATCTACTGTGGAAAGAAGTTATGGGCTCAAATTTTCATCTTTGTTTACAGTTGCTTGGTCTCTCTACACACACACAAAAAGAATTACTGTTGGAGAATATTGAAGAATTTGCATGACAATGCTTAGCAGGTAATTTCTTCATTAAAAATAAGAACATAATTAAAATTGCTACCATATATCAGTTGAATTGGTTTAATTGGACTATTTAAGTTAAAGGTACCTTTTTAGGTGTGGGATTATTTCTATTTTCAAAAGCATCAATTCCAGCATTGAAAATATAATTATTTGGATTTTTCATGAATTCTACTTGAACCAATCCATAAATTAATGTGAGGATAGGATTATAAACTAACACTGTCTGTTTGAACACTGATAAATATTTCCAAGTCACATTTGACAATTTATTCTGAGAACAAAATTTGTTGAAAGCTGTATGGTAGAAGGGCCACTAGAATTACATGGATGAATAAAATAAAAAATTCACTTCTGATTTATACAAGGCTAATTTTGTGGAGTTGTCCAACCCTGAAATATTTGCAGTAAAATTTTTTGATTATTTTGATTGTTCTACATTATATATGAGCCATAATTAAACTATATAACCAATATATGATTTTTATAATCATTCATACATGTGTATGAAATATCATTTGGGAGGTAGTAAATTTTTTACTTAAAAATGTTCAAAAGAAGGTATACAATGATACTAATTATATTGTAAAAGTCTACCTTAAATCACTAATCCTTAACCTAAGATACTTAGTTGGACAGTGGAAAACTATACAAAGGAAGAGAGGAGAGTGATAACTAATATTATATTATTTAGCCTTTTGTTTAACATTTATCATAATATTTCTTATGTATTAGCATGCTTTTAATGACCAGCTTTAAATTATATTTACCTAAGACTCTCTTCAACTTTATGAACTCTTCATTTTTAACAGCAATAATGATAGCATTTGAGAGTTTGGGTCTGTAGAATTCATCTAAATTAATACATGTATTTAACCCTCAGGATATGAGGCTGAAGCCCTATTTCAGCCATTGAGGAAACTTGAGATCAGAAAGATTAATTTTTTCATGGTCATACAGGCAATAATTGTCAAGATCCAGATTTACATTTAGTTTTATCAAAATGTTTTTACAGATCATATTCTTAACAATAAATTAACTAAGGTAGCATTTCTTTGTTTCTTTTAAACTAATTTACATTCAAGATACCCCCCACAGTATGTTTGTTATTCTAAATGTTATAGTCTCAATCTTAGTTTATATACTGCTTTCCACAAAAGTTCAAGTTCCTACAAGTATACACATTTTATATACTTTCTACAACTTCAATTGGTGTGTCCTTCACTAGATAGCTTTATTTGTATTTAGTTAGTTGTGCTCTTTTTAATATTTAATATTTTTATTTTCAACCTTTAGGATAAAAAGCTGTCCCCTCATATCCACTGGATATGTTTTAGATTGTTGGCTCTTGTTCTATGAAATGTAATCTATACCAAGTGTTTACAATTTTCTCATGTTAGTATCAGTTCAGTCTCTCAGTCGTGTCCAACTCTTTGCGACCCCATGAACCACAGCATGCCAGGCCTCCCTGTCCATCACCAACTCTGGGAGTTTACCCAAACTCATGTCCATTGAGTCAGTGATGCCATCTAACCATTTTATCCTCTGTCTTCCCCTTCTCCTCCTGCCTTCAATCTTTCCCAACATCAGTTCAGTTCAGTTCAGTTCAGTCGCTCAGTCGTGTCCGACTCTCCGCGACCCCATGAATCACAGCACGCCAGGCCTCCCTGTCCATCACCAACTCCCGGAGTACACTCAAACTCATGTCCACAGAGTCGGTGATGCCATCCAGCCATCTCATTCTCCGTCGTCCCCTTCTCCTCCCGCCCCCAACCTTTCCCAGCATCAGAGTCTTTTCCAGTGAGTCAGCTCGTCTCATGAGGTGGCCAAAGTATTGGAGTTTCAGCTTTAGCATCAGTCCCTCCAATGAACATCCAGGATTGATCTCCTCTAGAATGGACTGGTTGGATCTCCTTGCAGTATAAGGGACTCTCAAGAGTCTTCTCCAGCACCACAGTTCAAAAGCATCGATTCTTCGGCGATCAGCTTTCTTCACAGTCCAACTCTCACACCCATACATGACCACGGGAAAAACCATTGCCTTGACTAGATGGACCTTGGTCGGCAAAGTAATGTCTCTGCTTTTTAATATACTATCAAGGTTGGTCATAACTTTCCTTCCAAGGAGCAAGCGTCTTTTAATTTCATGGCTGCAATCAGCATCTGCAGTGATTTTGGAGCCCAAAAAAACAAAGTCTGACACTGTTTCCACTGTTTTTCCATCTATTTCCCATGAAGTGATGGGACCAGATGCCATGATCTTTGTTTTCTGAATGTTGAGCTCCAAGCAAACCTTTTCACTCTCCTCTTTCACTTTCATCAAGAGGCTTTTGAGTTCCTCTTCACTTTCTGCCATAAGGGTAGTGTCATCTGCATATCTGAGGTTATTGATATTTCTCCCAGCAATCTTGATTCCAGCTTGTGCTTCTTCCAGCCCAGCGTTCCTCATGATGTACTCTGCATATAAGTTAAATAAGCAAGGTGACAATATACAACCTTGACGTACACCTTTTCCTATTTGGAACCAGTCTGTTGTTCCATGACCGGTTCTAACTGTTGCTTCCTGACCTGCATACAGGTTTCTCAAGAGGCAGGTCAGGTGGTCTGGGATTCCCATCTCTTTCAGAATGTTCCACAGTTTATTGTGATCCACACAGTCAAAGGCTTTGGCATAGTCAATGAAGCAGAAATAGATGTTTTTCTGAAACTCTCTTGCTTTCTCCATGATCCAGCGGATGTTGGCAATTTGATCTCTGGTGCCTCTGCCTTTTCTAAAACCTGCTTGAACATCTGGGAGTTCACGGTTTACATACTGCTGAAGCCTGGCTTGGAGAATTTTGAGCATGACTTTACTAGCGTGTGAGATGAGTGCAATTGTGCGGTAGTTTGAGCATTCTTTGGCATTGCCTTTCTTTGGGATTGGAATGAAGACTGACCTTTTCCAGTCCTGTGGCCACTGCTGAGTTTTCCAAATCTGCTGGCATATTGACGCGAGAGACGCCGGCCCCGGCGGCGCAGACGCGACGCGAGAGACGCCGGCCCCGGCGGCGCAGACGCGACGCGAGAGACGCCGGCCCCGGCGGCGCAGACGCGACGCGAGAGACGCCGGCCCCGGCGGCGCAGACGCGACGCGAGAGACGCCGGCCCCGGCGGCGCAGACGCGACGCGAGAGACGCCGGCCCCGGCGGCGCAGACGCGACGCGAGAGACGCCGGCCCCGGCGGCGCAGACGCGACGCGAGAGACGCCGGCCCCGGCGGCGCAGACGCGACGCGAGAGACGCCGGCCCCGGCGGCGCAGACGCGACGCGAGAGACGCCGGCCCCGGCGGCGCAGACGCGACGCGAGAGACGCCGGCCCGGGCGCAACGAACCACGCAAAGAGGTGCGGCCGTGAGGAGCTACCCCACACCTGAGGCCAGGGCCGGCGGCCGAGAGGAGCTACCCCACGTCCAACAGGCGGTGGCTGCGCGGGCGCAGGAGGGCCGAGAGGAGCTACTCCGCGTTCAAGGTCAGGAGGGGTGGCCTTGAGGAGATATCCCTCGTCCAAGGTAAGGTACAGCGGCTGCACTTTGCTGGAGCGGCTGTGAAGAGATTTTCCACGACCAAGGTAAGAGAAACCCAAATAAGACAGTAGGTATTGCTAGGGGGCACCAGAGGGCAGACAAACTGAAATCATAATCACAGGAAACTAGCTGATCTAATCACATGGACCACAGCCGAATGTGGTCCCCTGGAGAAGGGAATGGCAAACCACTTCAGTATACTTGCCTTGAGAATCCCAACATCAGGGTCTTTTCAAATGAGTCAGCTCTTCACATCAGGTGGCCAAAATATTGGAGTTTCAGATTCAACATCAGTCCTTCCAGTGAACACCCAGGACTTATTTCCTTTAGTATGGACTGGTTGGATCTCCTTGTAGCCCAAGGGACTCTCAAGAGTCTTCTCCAACACCCCAGTTCAAAAGCATCAATTCTTCTGTGCTCAGCTTTCTTTATAGTCCAACTCTCACTTCCATACATGACTACTGGATTCATGTTACTAATTGGCCCACAGTTCTCAGGACATCTCAATCCAGATTTCCCAAGTCCTTGATTAATATATAAACTACACCCATTTCTGTTTTTAAACATGTTTCCATTCTCCGGATAGACTGACTCATCATTGCAGTGAAAGAAAATGAAAAGAAGAATTGGAATTCAGATGAAAACTGTTTCCCTGACCTGTATAAGCAATGTTAACTCTTGGATCCTTTCTTAATGCCCTTATAAAATGACACTGGCTAAAAATGAAGAACAAAAACATAAAAATCTCAGTCTCCTGGATCTTAGTGTTAATATCCATTGTTCTTTCCCTACTACAAATTCAAGCACAGGTTTTTGAAGTCATATGGCAAACAGGCATACCTTTACTTAACAAAGTATCTTCTCACTGCATTGTGGACAAAATTTAAGCTTTTTTTTCATGACTTTTTAGATCTTATGGTTTTCTGGATGAGAAGACTGAGCTTTAGAAAGACCAGTATAAAAATTCACAGTGTAGGCCAGCGGGGAACCTGTGGCACGCTGGAACCCAGCCACCTGGCCGCCCTTTCAGCTGGCGTCGCTGTTCAAGGGGCTGAGGAGGCTCCGGGCGGCTGAGGAGGCTCCGGGCGGCCGAGCCATTTCCGCGTTTGCTGCCCTGCGATTTACAGCCCTGGAGAATCTATTATCTAAAAAAAAGAAAATTCACAGTGTAAACTGTTGCTTAGTCACTAAGTAATGTCCAACATTTTGCAACCCCATGTACTGCAGCACACCAGGCTTCCCTGGCTTTCACAATCTCCCAGGGTTTACTCAAACTCATGTCCATTGCGTTGATGATGCCATCCAATCATTTCATCCTCTGTCACCCCCTTCTCCTCTTTCCCTCAATCTTTCCCATTATTAGGGCTTTTCCAATGAGTCAGCTCTTCACATTAGGTGGCCAAAGTATTGGAACTTCAGCTTCAGCATCAGTCCTTCCAATGAATATTCAAGGTTGATTTCCTTTAGGAATGGCTGGTTTGATCTCCGTCCAAGGGACTCTCAAAAGTTTTCTTCAGCACCACAATTTAAAAACATCAATTCTTTTGTGCTCAGCCTTCTTTAGGGTCCAACTCTCACATCTATATATGATTACTGGAAAAACCATAGCTTTGACTAAACAGACCTTTGTTGGCAAAGTGATGTCTCCACTTTTTAAATTGCTCTCTAGAATTGTCATAGATTTTCTTTTAAGGAGCAAGCATCTTTTAATTTCATGGCTTCCATCACCATCCACAGTGATTTTGGAGCCCAAAAATAAAGTCTGTCACTGTTCCCTTTGTTTCCCCATCTATTTGCCATGAAGTGATGGGACCAGAAGCAGGATCTTCGTTTTTTGGATGTTGAGTTTTAAGCCAGCTTTTTCACTTTCCTCTTTTATCTTCATCAAGAAGCTCTTTAGTTCCTCTTTGCTTTTTGCCATTAGAGTGGTATTATGTGCATACCTGAGGTTGTTGCTATTTCTCCCGGCAATCTTGATTCCAGCATCAGATTCATCTGATGTATTCATCCAGCATTTCCAATGATGTATTTGGGATATGAGATAAATAGGCAGGGTAACAATATACAACCTTGACAAACTCCTTTCTGAATTTTAAACCAGTCTGTTGTTCCATGTTTGGTTCTAACTGTTGCTTCTGTACCTGTATATAGGTTTGTCAGGAGACAGGTAAGGTGATCTGGTATTCCAATCTCTTGAAGAATTTTCCACAGTTTGTTGTGATCCACACAGTCAAAGGCTTTAGCATAGTCAATGAAGCTGAAGTAGATGTTTTCCTGGAATTCCCTTGCTTTCTCTATGATCTTTGCTATTCTCTGGGGAAACTGTAGGTGAAACATCCAAAATTGAGTTGGGCTTCCCAAGTGGCTCAGATGGCATCAAAAGTCTGCAATTCAGGAGACCAAATTTTGACCCCTGGGTTGGGAAGATCCCCTGGAGAAGGGAATGGCAACATACTCCAGTATTCCTGCCTGAAAAATTCCATGGACAGAGTCTGGCAGGCTACAGTCCATTGGGTTGCAAGTGTTTAAAATGATTTTTAGAGACCAAACCACCAACAACTGCAAACATTCTTAGTTGTTGTAATATACCTACTCTCCATGGGCTTATCTTTGTATGAAAAATCTCTCAATCTAGGTCCTAGCAGGAAATTACAGCACACATGTAATGACTAAACTAGATAGAATATACTTTAGGAATTATTTATAAAGTTGTAGTCAGGGTTATAGCAACCAACAAGTGACAATGAATCACACAATGACTACTGACTGATGGAAGCTGTTACTCTTCCTAATTGGGATAAAGGAAATGTCTGAGTTACTTAGAACATGGTGTAAAATGGAGTTTGGAAGTAAGTCATTTATCTGTACTTTTAGGAGAATTAATCCATCTGGATACAGAGTAAAGTTGGAAAGGAAGACAAAGCATAATCCCTGAACTCTCCTTTGTTTTTTTAATTTTCTGCTGGGGGGTGCCTCCTAACTTCTAACAGAAGTTAGACAGCATGGGAACTCAGGAGTTATCACCCTTGGAGATCATAGAGGAAGACAGAGCAAAGAAGGGCATAGAAGGTATTTGGGAGGCAAATAAGTATAACTAGTTCAGAAAACTTTATTACTGCTCATCAGTGTTAGGTGTCTCCTAGGAGCTTTTCTTACACCCTGTCTTTTCTTCATATTACTTCTTATTATATTGCCTAAAAGTGTAATTATCAATTGTTCTAATCCACCCCCTGACCCGTCATGTTAAGTGTGCAAGAAGATATATGGATCATGTCATTTTATTTTGCTTTTTTCACAGTTGTATCTCTGGTAACTAAAACAATGCCTGGGACATGCTTTGTGCTCAAACAATGTTCACTGAACAAATGAATTTGAATTAATTCATGTAAATAACAAAAACCCTCTTCAAACTTCCAAACCTATGTAAATGAACAAAATGATGTATTCTAGTGTGGTAGAAATCTGTTGCTGCTGATGTTGTTGGGTTTGTTATTGTGAAAGTGTATGTTTAGTTGCATAGCTTACATAACATGGTGCACAAATGGTAAACTTTTTGAAAATTTATATATGTGTACAATTTCTTTGATAAGTGAAATGATTTCCAATTATATTATTTCAAATAAATGAAAACAAGTCTGTCTTGCCCTGATTAACTTTAGTAGTTCATTAAAATTCTTCCATTAAAATGGAAGAATCTAAAATTTCTATATAGGAGGGACTCAAGAGTTGTCAATATGTGCATTAGAGATATTTCTTAGCTGTATATTTGCATAGGGAACTCTGTTTTCACTGGATTATTTGCTTATCTTGCATGGATTTGGGGGATCAGCACTGACAGAATTATGAGAAAAGCATCATTCACCCCAGGGGCACTCTCTTGACAGTAGAATGGAATTCTGAAGAGTAGCTAAAATTCTCCCCAAATACCCCTTGGCTACTATCCCTAGTGCCATTGTTTTAAAGGATATTTAAGCAATGAATATTTAAGCTGACAATGGTTCTCTGTGTTTGGTAAATAAATGAGCTGATAGTTTGCTTGTTTGGCCTTGATAAATCCACACATTTAATTTAAATAACTTTAATGCATGTTTTTATCATATCCTCAGTACCCAGTCCACTGCCACTTAGGTTGTTACTTATATTTCAACTTGGAATCTACTTGATAGTTATACTTACATCACAAAGTTGATACTTGGACTGATTCCAGTTTTTTTTTTTTTTTATGTTGAAAACAGGAAAAAATTAAATTAAAAATTAAGCCAATCACAATAGGTTTGGTGATAATCAATTAGATAATAGTTAAAAAGGAAAGACTCCAATGCCTACACAACCTAATGTAACACAATCAATGTCATTATTCTCTTCCAGATCATTTTTAAATTCTGGAAAAAGGATAAAATTAAATGCAGGTTTTGCTGTTTTTCATGATACACTGAAATACCTTTAAAACCCTGTTATCTCCATTTTTTTTCTGGTTTCAGACAGCCTGATAAAATACCATACCAAACCCCAATCATTTTCTATACACAAGTCATTTGTTTACCCCTACTATTTTTCTAATAATTTTGATGTAGACCCATCAAAAATATTTACAGTCAGATAAGTAATATTTGTTCCAAAATATCCCTGTATCCTGTTTTGTGATTGAACTGAGAAATGTGCAATGCATTAAAGTGTTTATGTATCTGTGTGTGTGTGTGTGTGTGTGTGTGTGTGTGTGTGTGTGTGAAATGCCTTTGTCTACTGACACCTTGAAGAATTAAGGAGTTTACTTCTTTGATTAAGGCAGGAAGCAAGGATATTTGGGAGAAGTCCACTTTATGGCTTCAGTGAACTGGCTGTGTTCTGATTACAGAATAATGCTTAGAACTTCATATTGTCAACACAAGGGAAATTAGCATGTCCATATTTGAATTTAGTGCATCATTTGGCATGCAGTATAATACCATAAATATGCTAGTACATGCCTACATAACAGTTTGTGGTATGAATCACATGTAATATTTTGTCTGAGTTGGTTATAAAGCATATTTGGAAACCAGAATTAACCAGATGACATTTTATTATTCAGTTGGACTGATGTAATGTAAAATTTAATTACATAATATTTCACCCACAGCTGCGACAAAACACATATGAGCTTCCAGGATTCACCAGCTAAGCTGAAATGGAGACCTATTGGGAAGGCAATCAAAGTGGGCTGTAAGCAAGAACATCTTCTGAAACTGACTCTTCTCTGGATAAATGAGTCTATTTATATGTCCTGAGGCTCCTTTCTTAAATACTCAAATGCCATTTTCACCTAGTTCCTCTGAGAGAACAGATATGCTCTAGAGAATCTTTTACAATAAAGCAAAACAAACAATACAACACAAAAGAGTTCATCTAAATCTCCTTGAACAGCATCACAAGTAGTTGGTGAGCTTGCTGTACTTTAATCCCCCTTGTGTTTACAGAAGCTTTAGATTTTTGGTATCTAATTGCTAGCAAATGGCAGATAATAAAACTCACTCATCAAATCAAACAGGATTTGAGTTCATTTTGTGGCTGCATTATCTGTGTCTAAAAACTTCTATCTGAAATGTGCTCAATGAAAAGCCACTTTACACTTGAGAAAGAAATTTAATTAAAATAAAGTGAATGAGCTGCCAATACTATCAATTCAACAAGCATTTATTGAGTCTTACTACCTACCAAGGGTTGTGCAAGAAGATATAGATATGGGTAGTGCTTATATTTTGAGTTCCTCTTTTTTGAGCTTATGTGACACTGTGGGAAATACTCTGATGGGCTACACAAAAGGTCGTTTGATGCTTCCCTCCCATATTTCTGTTCTGAGCAGTTGACCTCTAGTTCAGTCTAAGCCAGTGTCAACAAAAATAATCAATACAAAATCTACAATAGGAATAGAAAATAATTTTATTTGAGTGAAACTAAGGACTATAGCCTGGGAGACAGCATCTCAGATAACTGAGGAACTGCTTTGGAGAAGCATGGATGATATCAAACAAGTCACAGATATTTTGCTTTAAAGTTTAAAAACAAGCAAACAAATAAACAACACATTAGCATGTACATAATTGATCTTGGCATCTGGGAAGGGAGTCTTATCATTGAAAGATTACCAGCATTGGCATCCCAAAGGGAGGCAATTAATCTTTATTTTTAACATGGACATTCTTTGCTTCTGATTACACACACTATCTTTAATATTTAAAGTAGATATACAATATATGTTTGAGAGGCCACAAGCAGAAATTCATGTTAAATCATGTATAAGCCACAATGACTACCCCATATATCAGTATGTGAAAATCTCTTTCATCACAAGGGAGATTCAAAGGGTCACTAAATACGAAATCCCTGTTTCAAAACAAGACTTTGGTGAGATCCCACCCAGAGTGGGCCTTATTTGCTCCCTAACATCCCTCTCCAACAAAAGGCCTTCTTACTAGCTCTCAGGGCCTCCTTCCAGTGTATTTGGGTACAGGGTGGAAAAGAATGGACCTGGAAGAGCCAAAACCACCATCACCATCTTTTCAAAGGAAGCAACTCCTTCTTGTCAATATCAGGGCATCTTAACTTGCAACACTGGACCAGCATGTGTGGCGAATATGTCAGTAGTTTTGACTCTTAGAGTATTTCCGGGGTGAGGTAACACACAAAGGGTTTCCAATTCATGAAAAGTCACTAAATGCTGACAGCAAATTCATACACAGAAGATTAAGGGCAACCAAAGCAGACCTCACTGTCTGCTTCTCCTTAAATGAATTTCCTAGTTCAATTATCTAAACATTCATAGGGGCACTTTATTGTCTCCCATTCCAAAACCATCCTTGAAATTACAAAGCATTTCTCTGTGGCCACCATGACTACCCACTCCAGGATTCTTGCCCGGAGAATTTCACGGACGGAAGAACCTGGCAGGCTACAGTCCATCGGTCACAAAGAGTCAGACACGATTGAGTGACTAACACTTTCACTTTCAACACTTTTCATGTTGTCAGTCCTTTACGCTGCTGTCTATATAGTTTCTTCTCCCTACAATATGCATCATATGAAACTCACCTCTTATAGCATGGTACACTTTTTGCACCATTTCTTTAGGTAATCATTCTCTGAAGATTTCTTAACAGCCCCACTGTTAAAACTTATCATTATTATTACAATAATACGTCGAGGTTGCTTATTCTATTTCCACTACCTGGTTGTGAATCTCTTAAGGAAGTGCTCAGCCTTTTCATCCCTGTGTCAGCAGTTTCAAGCCTGATACATCTTAAGTGCCAAACTGAAGACAAAAAATCAACGGAGCTATCCCTTCTGCAGAAATTGTCTCATCGATTTATAAAATTCTAAACCATCCAAGGAAGGGTAGGATCATTGCATTTAGGGGTTCTTAATCATTCTATGCATGACAGATAACACCACATTTGCAAACACCACCTATGGGAAATATCTCTTTGTGTAAAAATGCAAGGTTATAAATTACTACAATAATCTCTAATCACCACACTCATTAAGAACAAACAGGGCTTCCCTGGTGGCTCAGTAGTAAAGAATCTGTCTGCCAATGCAGGAGACATGGGTTTTATCATTGGTCCAGGAAGATCTCACATGCTGTGAGGCTACTAATCCCATGCTCCACAACTACTGAGCCTGTGCTCTAGAGCCTAGGAGCTGCAACTACTGAGCCCAAGTGCCACAACTACTGATGTCCACATACTTTAGAGCCTGTGTTTTGCAACGAGAGAAGCCACCACAATGAGAAGCCCAAGCACCACAACTAGACAATAGTTCCCACTGGTTTCAACTACAAAAAAACCCACACAGCAATGAAGACCCAGAACAGCCAAATAAAACTATTTTGTTTAAAAAAGAACAAACTGTTAATATCACTATGTTTACTGTAGCCCTAGATCAGGTAAGTTCAGATTATTATTATATTTTTTTACAATTTTAGGCATTATTTACCCAACAAGAAGCCATATGAGAATGGCTAGCCACTGCCTATTTAATATATTGAATGTATTCAGTCCAGCTTACAGGGCTTTTAAAAACTGAAAAATTGAATGCAATTATTATTATTTTTAAGTAAACCATTTCTAAATATTGGTGGCCTTACCATGTTTATTTTATTATTATACTATTTCTTGAACCCTTGACAAATAATTTCACCACATTAGTGCTCTGTTCCACTTTGGAAAACTATTGATTTCATCCAACCCATTCATTTTGTTGATGAACAAACTGAGATCCAATGAGACTGGGTGACTTAAAGTTAGCCACATAGTATAAAAAAATGTGAGTTATATCTTACTATCTCATACTTGGTCCTGAGATATGGCTTACAGGATCCATTCCTTGCTCTCGCTTTAAGTTACCTCTCAAGGCCAAGTCTTCTCTTGGTTTTATGAATAGTGACTAGGAACAAAACATGAGGGTATATTTTGCATATATGAAAAATAAATAAATATAACTTTAATGATATAAAATGCATTTAGAAGAAGTGCAACTTCAATTGTTTTTATGTTCCAGCATGAAATAACCTTGACATGTGAAGATCATCTGTAAGCTTTATTTTGCTATTGTAAGTAAGAAAAGCATGTATAGCTGAATTCTATGTTTAACTTTATTTTAGTCTGCCACTGAATGGAAACTTTATTGGCTGAAGCTGAGTGCCTGATAAGTAATTGATTAATAGTGGATGAGTTCTGTGTGCTGAGCTCCAGCTGGCACAGCTTACCCTACTTCTGACTGAGTGCTGGAAAGAGGATAAGTTGATAATGCTGTGAGAGCAGACAACCCTTATTCCTTGACAGTTATAGATAACAGAGCATTGGAACCAACCATATTTATGGGACAATGTTTCTTTACAAGATTGGCGAAATTAAAATAGACAAAAATGAGGTTCAGAGCCCAGTTTCCCTCTCATCTCATATAGATATATTGATATAGACAGAGAGCTGAAGAAAAGTTCTCCGAACAGATGCCATCAGCTGAGCGTTGTGTTGCCATGGAAATGTGCACCTGATCAATTGATGCCCCAGACTTCAGGAAAAGAAACAGCTACTATAATACGTGGCACCCAACGAGAGAGGGTTCTTTCTGGAAGAGGTTCTTTCTGGAAGAGGGGCTCTCGTGCTGTGCATCCTCTGTCGCCCCACAAATGTTTTGAATCAGGTAGATCTCCCCATGGTGGAAACTTTGACCTGTCACCTAACTATTCTTGAGTGTTCTTTTTGTCTTCTGATACAAAGGAACTAATACATGCCTTATAATGTTGCCATGATAATTAAATGTGGTCAAAGGAACTTTTAATGTAGTGGTTGGTGTAAACTCACTGTTGAAGACGTAGTGGTGTTAGCCTACCACCTAAGTGAGAATTTGTAACAATAATGTAAAAACATATTTTTAAAAGTTGTATAGCAGAAATGAACACATTAGAAAGCAATTATATTCCAATAAAGAAATGGTTAAATATAAAAACAATGGCTAAATTTGCACATTATTGAATATTTACCCAAAGCATGTATAGCAATGCATTTAGAATAATACAGAACTTGGCCATTTACATTATGGTCTATGAATTAGCATCACTGGCATCATTTGGAGGCTTATTAAAAATGTGAAATCACAGAACCCACCCCATATTTACTGAATCAAAATTTTCCTTTTGAATAACATTGTCAGTTGTTTCATATGTATGTTAAAGTTTGAGAAGTGCTGAGATATGGTATAAGATACTGCCTATTTTTGCTGCTGTTATTGAGCATCTGCTATGTGCCAGGTATTGCATTTAGATCCCCCGTGTTGATTAACTCATGTATTCTTCAAAAAAATAAATAATAAAGAAAAGAGTTATCTTTCATTTTAAAGATAAAGAAACTGGCTGGGAGAGATAGTTTGATAATGTCTGTGCCAAATTTCAGAGCAAGACTTTTCTTTTTCCAAGACCTTACTTTTTCTTTTTTCCATTATTTAACACCACATGCTTGTTTCACTAGAGGTCCTAGCAGGAAATAGAACTTTCAATTTGTAATTTGAAGAGGGTTTATTAAAGGTACTCTTTACATGCTATGAACAGGATATAGAAACACCATAAAAAGATAATAACAGAGAGATCTTACCTGAATGGGTCTGAAATAAATTAGAGTAGGTAGAGGTTAACACAATTTAAGGGTAGAGATGCCTGTATTGGAAGGAACTAAGAACTTTGGTCAAAGAATTAGCAACTGAGACAAGTTTCTCATAAAAAAAAATGGTGAAATAAATTATTCCACCTCACTTCCTTTATTCGCTCTGATATTGACTTCTAATTGGCCAACTGAACAGGAAACTGTTAATGTGATCCATACAGGTAACATCCCTAACACTCCCGCACAGAGAAGTGTGGAAACAGGAGCTATATGGACCATGTCCCAAATACATACAGGTTATTCGATATGTGTATTTTTACACATAATGAAACGTGTATCATAAACTGTGTAACAAAAGCAAGTTAGGAAATCACAAACTGTATGACAATAGAAATATATAGAAATATATACAATGATTGGAAGAATAATCTAAGCTTTAGCATTTGTGTTGTCCATATGAATGGATAGTTAAGTAATGATTTTTAAAATTTAAAATTTTCCATGTAATATACCATGTTTTAGCAGATTTTATCATATTTTGTGTATCTAAGTTAATCCATGAATAGAGGTAACAACTCAAATAGTACCAAAGGATTTATAATTTAAAAAATATATGGTTACCCTTTCTCAGTCTTGCTTCTATAAGGTGGTGAGTTTTAACTCATTGAGATGTTTTTTACAATACTTTATTCCATATATCTGAATTAGATATGATAAAGTAACCTTTTTTGATTTATAAAATCTATACTTTTTATTCTCCGTATATCTCTTTTCTATTTCTCCATCATCATTCAGCTAATACTTTAAAGTCACAATTATCATTTAAAATCTATAGTAAAATCTACAGCGCTTTCAGTAGTGTAAATTTTAGTTATAACTGAGCCAAATATTACATAGGTATTTTTAAACTTTATATTCTTCTTAGAATTAATATTTTAACTTGGGTAAGGATTAACATGTCTGAGACTGATCACTTGCATTTGTCTTTCCAGTAAAGGACTTTGCCTCCTGCTAAACTCCAGAATGTAGACACCGCCAAATACTTTTATCAGTGACAAGGTTGGAGACCAACACTCTTTGACTTCAGTAGAAGGGCTGATGTTCTTCTCACCATACACAGTGAGATCATGCCATATCTCACCACGTCACAGAGCTGTAAACTCAAACTTGGATTCTTGATGTTTAATCATTCCAGATTGCTGAGTTATCAAGATAAACTTGGAGATGTGCTATTGCCACATTCTATTGCTATTACATTGAGCCCTTGATAATGGTAGATGAGGAGCTAATGATTCTCAGATTAGACATATTGAAATTTTAATAGGACAAGGTTCTGGGTCTTTCTCTGGACGTCGAGTATCCAATCCTTCTAGGTCTCTATGTTCTGACCTTGAAAGTAGTGACAGCTCCCACATGTCATTTATCATTGTCCCCACGTGATTTCCTCTCTAAGAAGCCTTTGTATGTGTGCTGCTTTATCATCTGTCCTTGTTCAGTTGACACTGAGCGATATACCCCCATAATGTTGTAATGTACAGCATACTTTGTCATAAGCATTCCCCTAAGACATTCTTCCTAGAGTCTTGTGTTTATCCTGCAATTAGTATTGGTGGTTCTCTTCAAAATCTGCAATGGAAATTTGAGATTGCAGAATCATGGGATATTCGTTTGCCATTCTCTTGATATGGAGTGCTTTTTCCTATATTCCATGAATTCATTTAAATTTATCACAGAATTTCATTTAGGTATATTTCTAATACATTCACAAATGGATATACATGTGTGTGTGTGTGTGTGTGTGTGCGCTACATCGCTTCAGTCATGTCTAACTTTTTGCAACCCTATGGACTGTAGCCCACAAGCCTCCTCTGTCCATGGGATTCTCCGGGCAAGAATACTGAAGTGACTTGCCATGCCCTCCTCCAGGGGCTCTTCCTGACCCAGGGATCAAACCTGCATCTCTTGTATCTCCTACATTGGCAGGCAGGTTCTTTACCACTAAGGCCACCTGGGAAGCCCATATAAATTTACTTACTTTACTGATAATTGGGTTAGATATAGAAATCTAGGATACAAGTGATTTTTTGTTCTTATGAATCTTGAAGGCATTGCTGCAATGTATTTTATTATTCAATGCTATTTGAAAAGTCCAATACTATATACATTTATATGACTAAATAGTTTACATTATTTTGGCCATGATCTTTTAGTCTTTTTAGACTATCAAAATTTTTCTCTTTATCCTTGGTATTCTGAAATTTCACACTTGTATGTCTTGATGTATGTGTGTTTATCTGTGTGTGTGCAACAGTTTATTTTTCTTTAAGGTCCTATTGATCCTTAAATTTTCCTTCCCTTTACTTTTACTTTTTCCATCTGAAACTTGTTAAGTGTTGAGACTTCTGATTAATCTTTTTTATTTGTCTCTTCTACTTCCCATATCTTTATATTTTTGGTTTACCCTTTATAAATTCTTTCAGTATTATCTTTCAAACTGTCTAGTGATTAAGAATTAAGTTTATATGTTGTCCTTCTTGTTGTTTAGTCCCTTAGTCATGTCCAGCTCTTTATGATCACATGGACTATAGCCCTCCAGGCTCCTCTGTCCTGTTGCAAACAACTGCCATGCTCATTATGTGACTCAGGGCAAGTTTTAACTCTTCTATCTCTTTTTATAAAATTAGGCTACTAATATATTAGTTTTTTGGTGGCTTCCCTGGTGGCTCAGACAATAAAGAATCCACCTGCAATGCAGAAGACCCAGGTTCAATCCCTGCATTGGGAAGATTCCCTGGAGAAGGGAATGGGTACCCATTCCAGTATTCTTTCTGGAGAATTCCATGGACAGAGAAGCCTAGCATGCTACAGTTCATGGAGCTGCAAACAGTCGGACACCACTGGGCAACTAACATACAATAACATATTAGTTTTAGACTTATTGTGATCATTAAATGTGTCCAGTGCATCTTGGTTTATTATGTGGTGTGTTATCTCGTAAGTGTTCAAGAACTCTTATCTGTTACAATGAAAAAAATTAGTGCTATTGTTGCTTAGTGTTTTTAAGGGTTGAATTGTGTCTCACATAAATTTATATGGCAAGCTCCTTACACCCAGTAACAGGAAATGTGACCTTATTGGGGGTCCAGGTTTTATCTTTACAGAGGGTAATCAAGTTAAAATGAAATTATTAGATTGGATCCTATGACACTAATGGCAACCCACTCCAGTGTTCTTGCCTGGAGAATCCCAGGGACGGAGGAGCCTGGTGGGCTGCCATCTGTGGGGTCACACAGAGTCGGACACGACTGAAGTGACTTAGCAGCAGCAGCAGCAGTGTCCTTATAAAAGAGGGAAATTTGAAGACATCATGTATGTAGGTGAAATATTTTGTGACAATAAAAGCAGATATTGGGGAAATGCTTCTACAAGACAAAGAACATCAAAGACTGCCAGAAAACCACCAGAAGCTAGGTGAGAAGAATGAAAAATCTTCACAGCCCTCAAGAAGAAGCAAACTTGCGGATATCTTGATTTTGGACTCCTCATCTCCAGAACTTTGTGACAATAAATTATCTTGTTTAAACCACCTAGTTTGTGGTATGTTGTTTACAGCAGCCATAGCAAATAAATTCTATAATTTTATTGTTGTTGCTATAACTATTATTTCTCCATTCATTTCAGTTCCGTTCAGTTCAGTCGCTCAGTCATGCCTGACTCTCCGCAACCCCATGAATCACAGCACACCAGGCCTCCCTGTCCATCACCAACTCCCGGAGTTCACCCAAACTCATGTCCACAGAGTCGGTGATGCCATCCAGCCATCTCATTCTCTGTCGTCCCCTTCTCCTCCCACCCCCAACCTTTCCTAGCATCAGAGCCTTTTCCAGTGAGTCAACCCGTCGCATGAGGTGGCCAAAGTATTGCAGTTTCAGCTTTAGCATCAGTCCTTCCAATGAACAACCAGGACTGATCTCCTTTAGAATGGACTGGTTGGATCTCCTTGCAGTCCAAGGGACTCTCAAGAGTCTTCTCCAACACCACAGTTCAAAAGCATCAATTCTTCGGTGATCAGCTTTCTTCACAGTCCAACTCTCACATCCATACGTGACCATGGGAAAAACCATAGCCTTGACTAGACGGACCTTTGTTGGCAAAGTAATGTCTCTGCTTTTTAATATACTATCAAGGTTGGTCATAACTTTCCTTCCAAGGAATAAGCGTCTTATTCCATAGCACCTGACTCCTGTGCAGATGTTAATGGGGAATTACAGGTTCTTTTTGCTTGGCAGTAAAAGATAAGAGAAAAAATATAAATCCTCTTGAATTTCATTATAGTTCTTCAACAGTCATCAGGATTTATTTTGGAAAACATAAAATGCTGCTGGATCCTGATTCAAGTTATAAATGACAAAAAGTTAAAACTTTTGTTTTCATTTCCTTGGAGTTACTCAGTTTTACAATATAAAGGGTCAAAGAGAGTCAAGTAGTCACCTTGTAAAATTTTCCACTAGAATATAATTGTAGCTCATGGAAAAAGTCTCCAGGGAAATCTACTTTATGGGATGTTGGGCAACCTGCATTCTCGTCTGGGTTCTTTTCTTTGCTCAAGGACTTACCACATGTCAGTTTCATATAGAGTTGATTTTTCCCAACTATATATATATTGCAAGATAGTTGGACAAAACGATCTATAGATACCCTTGAAATATTGATATTTTAAATTTCAATATGAAGACACAGTGAGCAGAAAAGAGACAAAGCTAAAGATACCATTTTGGTCCTCTCTTCAACATGTACCTCATATAGATTGTATATTAACATGTTCTTCATGTATAATACTTGACTCTCTTGATTATATTTCCTGAAAGAAGTAAAACACATCTCTTTCTCTCTCTCTCTCTCTCTCACACACACACATACACTTACTAAGGAACTGTGTAATCATCCTTATCTACTTATCCTAAGCAAATAAGAAAAGTCTTCTCAAGAGAAAAACATTAATATTGCTCTTTCACAGAAAATGTCTGTGGTCTTTCCAAGAGCTCTGGCACAATGAAATACTATCAACTGAGAAGACTACACAATGAGTATCCTAAGGATTAGCTTCATAAATGTCATCATCTTAAACTCAGGGTAATAAATAAAAATAAATAATTTCCCCTCCTGTTTTCTTGAGCCAAAATTATTTCATTGGTGATATGAAGAAAAGTATGTTGATAAGCCCTTAAAGCAGAAATCACTTTAAAAAAATCTCTCCAAAAAGACATATCAGCCAAAACTAATGGAATAAATGTTCTCTATGTACACACATACCTTCCAAATAACACTGGTAATACAAGAAATTAAGGTTCAAACAATGAATCTTCCTAAATGTCATTGTCTATATTCTAAGTATCAAATATTTTGCTTTTTCTCCTTTAGGATAGTGTATGAAAGGACAGATAGATAATAGTCATGATGATACGAGATGATGTTAGATGAATAGATGGATAAGTAGATTCATGGATGGAAATAGATTTGCAGATAGATAGATACAAACAGTCACCAAATGATTTATTTACATAAGGCCATTTAGAAATATTTAGAGGTGATATCTTTTTTGATTTAACTTTTCTTTTAGGATAAACATGCTTCAGATGAAATTCATGTGTCTAACACTGAAATGTTGTATATTTATGTCCAAACATGATGTCTTTATTTTTTAACTTTTATTGAGGTACAGTTGACTTACAATGTTGTGTGAGTTGAAGTTTTTCTTCTCTGATTGAAATCTAATTTTTAAATCTTATATGTTGATTATTCCATTTATCAGGTCTGGACTTATTGCTCATCTGGACATACTATAGTGATCTTGGAAGGGGGAGGGCTGAAAAAAAAATTTAAACAGAAAAAACAGAAAAAAGGTATAACTCAGCGCTGTCTTGAGAAACTCTGTGTCTCTTGCCACCTCTCCTCCACACCCAAAATATACATACCGACAAAGACACACAGAAGAAGGAAAGCAAGTAGCAGACACACCCATCAAATACATACAGCCTTATCATAGCTGGTCATTTCTCACTTAGGAGTGCTACTGCATGCCACATAGTTCTGCCACACCTGTCCCCTCTGCTTTTAGATATCCCACCTTTTTGGGCTTTCTCTTCTTTAAGTGCCTTTCCTTAGATAGAACCACCGGGTTTCCTAATGATAACTGAACACTCACTCACTGGACACTTGAGAGCTACATTAAAATTGAGACTGGGAGGGAGAATTGGGAATATATCACTTAAAAGTATTTAAGTCAAAGCACATCCTGTGTTGTTTGTTTCAACAACTCTTAGGAGAGAAGGATTTTAAATAGGAGAACTTAAATCATAAATTAGAGAAAAAATACTTATATTTCTAACTTAAATACATTTCAAAGCATCTTCAAATATTGATGACATGAAGCTTTGACATCAGATAACTCTTGTGAAACCTAGAAACCTGGGCTTGTTCATCTGTCTTGGGTACATCCTCCCAAGTCCTGTTGAAACATCACCACTACATGTTATCAGAGTAAACCTGGATAACTGCGGTTGCCGAGGGTACCTGTAGGGCAAAAAAAAATCAACCAGCATCTTTCTCCTCTTTCTTGCATTAGACAAGATGTCATTTACCTAAGTAGAGGCTGAAACATTGCTTAAAGGATGAAATTCACACCTTTGTCATAAGAGCAAATGGAAACAGCCCATATCAATTTTTATTTAATATTAGTAAAGTTCTGTCTTGTAGGAGTGTGTTATTTAGTTATAGAACAGAGTATTCACGTCAGTGACAGTGAGCATCCAGATACATTATAATTCATTACAGCATGAATTGCCTTCCCTAGTAAAAGTCTAAAGGACAATACAATTGAAATAATATTCATTTTGTTCCCAGTTGATTAGTTTTATCTCTCAAGAGGTGAATTACCTGGCAAGATAAAATAAGTCTTCATTTGAATGTATGAGTATAACCATGCAACCCCAGCTCTGAGGAATATAACACAGACTTCTATGTGTCTCTCATAGTCTTCATTACATTGTCCTATTTTCTTTTCCCAGTTATTAATCATAATGCTCATTGGTCCACAAGTGACATTCTGTGTAAACAGCATTGTGCTAGAGATTATAGTTTGGGGAAGTCATGTGATAGCACAACGAATAAGGGGAAAACACCAAAATGCCCAGAAGCAAGTGCATATGGTTCCCTTTCACTACTGCATCCATTTGGATGTCTTGAATCACAATAGGTGCTCCCCGGCTTGAAGCTCAACATTCAGAAAACAAAGATCATGGCATCTGGTCCCATCACTTCATGGGAAATAGATGGAAAAACAGTGGAAACAGTGTCAGACTTTGTTTTTTTGGGCTCCAAAATCACTGCAGATGCTGATTGCAGCCATGAAATTAAAAGACGCTTGCTCCTTGGAAGGAAAGTTATGACCAACCTTGATAGTATTTTAAAAAGCAGAGACATTACTTTGCCAACCAAGGTCCGTCTAGTCAAGGCAATGGTTTTTCCCGTGGTCATGTATGGATGTGAGAGTTGGACTGTGAAGAAAACTGATCGCCGAAGAATCGATGCTTTTGAACTGTGGTGTTGGAGAAGACTCTTGAGAGTCCCTTATACTGCAAGGAGATCCAACCAGTCCATTCTAAAGGAGATCAATCCTGGATGTTCATTGGAGGGACTGATGCTAAAGCTGAAACTCCAATACTTTGGCCACCTCATGAGACGAGTTGACTCACTGGAAAAGACTCTGATGCTGGGAAAGGTTGGGGGCGGGAGGAGAAGGGGACGACGGAGAATGAGATGGCTGGATGGCATCACCGACTCTGTGGACATGAGTTTGAGTGTACTCCGGGAGTTGGTGATGGACAGGGAGGCCTGGCGTGCTGTGATTCATGGGGTCGCGGAGAGTCGGACACGACTGAGCGACTGAACTGAACTGAACTGAAATATTTTTGTCAAATTAAATGATGAATGAACAAGTGAACTGGAGTGTTGGCATTTTATACTTTGTTTCTATTTTTTAAATACTTTAAATATTAGATTCTTTCTCACGACCTCCCTTTCTCCTCTTCTTGGGTCTCTCTCTCTCAGTCTGTCTGTCTCTCTCGTGGGGCTTAAAGTTAACCAGTCTTAGGCCTAAAATAAGTCCATCAATAAACACTGAATGACTGGTCTTTCATGATCTCTACTATATCCCTGATATTCTGTTCTCATCCTGCACATTCTCCCTAGTCAATTTGATTCATGTCAGTGGTTTCCGCTATTATTTCTATGCAGATACCTTTCAAATAAAAATCTTCAATCAGATTCTGACTTCCAAATCTGTGTATAGCTCTGCCAACTTGCTTTCTACTGATATGACACTGGCTCTACAGAATGAGTATTTTCAAAATCCACTGTTTTATTTTCATGCTCTCCATCCCTAATACTTTGTTGTATTTCAGGCTGTTGTCATTTGGCATCTTGATTCTAGTTGTTGTCTCTTGCTTCTAGTCTTTGCTTTATTCAATCCAGTTGCTTTGAACCGTTCATTATAATGCAATTTATTAAATCCTTGTTTTGTTAGCCTTCTTCTGTAGCTCATGATGATATGTATTACAATCTGAATCTTTTCTTAAGCCTTTACATATCTCGTAATGTTATAACCATGCCTCTCAAACCATTCCATCTTTAATAATTTGGCAATTTCCAATGATTTTATGGGGTTTCCCTGGTAGGTCAGCTGTAAAAACTCTGCCTGCTAGTGCAGGAGATGCAGGTTCTATCCCTGAGATTAGGAAGATCCCCTGGAGAAGGAAATGGCAACCCACTCTAGTATTTTCACCTGGAGAATCCCATGCACAGAAGAGTTTGGTGGGCTGCAGTCCATGGGGTCACAAAGAATGGGCATGACTCAGTGACTAAACAACAAGAGTGACAATGATTTTATGGTTATTTGAAGCATATTTGTACTTTCCTGAACAATTGAACATGAAAATCTATGCATCTGGCATGCTCTTTGAAGCTCATCTACATAACAACCTCTTTCATCTACTGTCTCATCTCAAATATTGCCTCCTCTGGGAAGTCTTGACTGAATCTCCAGGGAAGTATCCAAGATGCTATCCTCTTCACATCATGGGCACTGCGCACAGCCCTCTAACATTCTGGTGGGTTTGAGTGGAGGTAGATGAACTTAGGGAGTTCCCAGAATGAATGCACTGGGGAAGAAGCAGGGAGGTTCTGCATTTTCCCCAGGGAATTTGTCATTAAGGCCACATATTCATATTTTAAAATTTGATGAAACAGTGACAAGGTTAAAATAAGAAAACATTAGTTCAAACTCAAATTCCATACAATGGATGTGAAAGGATCACAGTTGAGTTATAGGGCTGAAAGAACCGGCCAGGCGAAAATTCAGGAGTCAAGTGAATACATGAGCACAAGTAGGCAATCAGCAGGTCCCAAAGTTCTTAATTTCCATGATCAAACTCTATTGTAATAAATACTGCCGCCTTCCTTATCTGTGTCTATTTGTTGAGAAATAGCCACAGAGAAAGTAAGGTACACAGTAAGGAAATACCTCCAGTACATAACCACCTCACGGTGTATTTTATAATTTTTAATTCATGTATTTCTCCTGACTAGCATATAAGTTACTTGCAAATAGAGATGGTATTTTATTTACCGCATTGGTTCTAGTACTTAGACCAAGATCTGAGTTAGAATAAGTGGCAGTAATTGCTATTTAAATTAGTGGATGAAAAATTATCAGGCAGCAACAACAAAAAATCACCTAATTATAAGAAAACTTCCTAGAAGTTTCCACTGAAATATTTTACTGACCTAGATAAATTAAGATAATACCACCTCCGGCCTCCCTCTCATCCGCGTCTGCATCTCTATGCCACATCTCACATAAGCAACATCCTAAGAGGCACTTGAGTAAACCTTTAATGACTCTGGAGATGCATTCCCAGAGAAGCAATGGTGTGAGACGCCTGATTGCATGCTGCATTTCACTCAATTCTGACAGAGGGATTCCCCCATTCCTTGAAACTGTGGGCACTCCAAAACAGCAGCCAAGAAAGACAGCAGCTGCGGGGAGAGGAAACTCCCTGCTGATGATGGGAGAGTTTTTAGAATAAAGCTTATTGATTTTTGGTAAGTGAATGTTGCGATTGTGAATTCTCACTCCATGATACAGAAGTTTAAAGCTCATTCTAAAAGAAGTTGTGCTTAACCCATTAAGCTGACTCTATTGAAAAAATTGATGAGGCTTCCCCATCCTTTAGTGATACATTCCTGGAAAGGCTTTCTTCCAGGATGTGAGTTCATTTCGAGTGACTCACATAGTTATCTACCTCTTAGGAAAGCACATCCATCAGACAATAATCTTTAAGGAGGGGAGATGGCATACTCTTACTTGCCAAAATGAACTGCATGCTTTTTGCTTTGAAATAACTTATGATAATTTTGCTTCACCAACTCGGCTATTATTGAGTTAGAAAGATTAGTATTGTTAATTGCATTTTCTAAAAGCAATCAGTGGTATGTTTCAGGATCACAGAATTTCCAGTTTCAGAGAAGACTCAGAAATGACCTAGTGGCATCTGGGTACTCGAATTCCTGCCCAGTCATTTCTCTGAGAGGCCTCTGTTCTGGTTCTACCACAGACAGGAGGCACTCTTGCTGATTCTCAAACAGTTGACATGTGGTTTTAGGCAAAATGTTCACATAGATTGAGTGAGCATTGCAATCGGCTTCAGTGACTGGAATGACCACACCTCCTGTGCAAGCTATCTGGTTGAGATTTAACTGGTTATTTACTGAACACCTATTATACGCCAAGGTTGCATTTAACTTGCACAATTTGAAAGTTCTAATACTGGTTCCATTTTTAAAATGATGAAATTTAATCATTTCAGATGATCTAAGTATTTTTGCCAAAAATCGCTAAGATGAAGTAGCAGAGAAAAGATTAGAGACTAAGTTTCCTTCTTTCCGTCCTCATGTTATTTCCTATGCTCTCTGCGTGTGATCTCTCATCTCATTTTGTGTTTACTTGACAGGGTTTAGCACTTCATGATCAGACGGTGCTTAGTAATTTTTGTTTACCAGCTCTATTTTCTAAGCTTCTTATTATCTAGTTTTATAAATACCTCAAATATATATAAATACATTTTGTCTAATCTCACATTATAAAAATTACTCTCCCATAATTAAAACAATGAGTCAGGAGGTTACTTCCTGCTTTTTTGTAAATAAATCTTTATTGGAACACAGCCACACCCCTCTGAGCTTTTTCTTTTTTAATTTGCCATGGCTGTTTTTGTCCTGCAATGGCAGGACGAGTAGTTGCAACAGTCTTCATAGCCTGCAAAGCCTAAAATATTTACATTGCATCCTCTTCCAGTGTTCTGCCATAGAACTGAGAATTCTAACCCTAAACACAATCCTTCAGTTGGTGTTCTTCTTGCTGTGTAGCTTCTCTACTTGATTGTACTAAGATGCCCTTGGATAATGCTAATGTGCCCTGCACATTTAAAATAAATGCATTGTCTAAAAAGTTTATTCACCCCTGGCTTAAATCATGGGATATCATTCACAGAAATTATTTGCACTTTTGTGCATGCACATGAAGGGATGAACACACATTTAAAACGTTGACGGATTCTTCTGGAGAAAGACTGGATGGAAAAATGAATGTTTGCATATGAAAGTTTTGTCTCCTATCTATCTATCTACCCCCTACCTACTATCTATCAATATGTATGTTTCAACTATCTCATGCCCCACTTTTCATTCCAGTCATTGCTGCAAAAAACAAGCTTCTGAAAATATATGTTGAAAGGGATTGGTCAGCTAGCCTACATTCCTTTCTCTTGCTGTCCAGTAATCTCTCTGATGTTATAGTATGGGATGTCTGAAGGAACCTAATCCCATAAACGCACAAATTTGGAAAAGCAAGGGCAAGAGCAACCCAGAGTCAATCCTTGATTATTGTGGCAGAAGAACTAGGTGGACAAATGTTCCCTTTTCTGTCCCCTGGATGGACAACTCTGAGGCATTCTACATGGCTCCTTATTTTTGTTTATTTATTTGGCTGCATCAGGTCTTAAGTTGCGGCACTCACAATGGTCTCTCTAGGTGTGGCTCACGGGCTCAGTAGTTGCAGGTGTGGGTTCTAGAGCTTGTGGGCTCAGTAGTTGTGATACACAGGCTTAACTGACTGTGGCATGTGGGATCTCAGTTCCCCAGCAAGGGATCAAACCCTCTTCCTCTTCACTGCAAGCTGGATTCTTAACTGCTGGACCACCACAGAGGTCCACACATGGCTCCTCAGATGTTTGCAGAGATGGAGAGGCCCAGGTGCCTATCATGATGACAACTTTGATTATGTACTCCTAGATTGGGTTTTTCTTCTTCCTCATTTTCCACTTCTAATTCCTCACTCCTAGTCTGTAGGATCACTTAATGAAATCAACTAACTGCGTTTACACACCCACTCAGACACACAGGAAATAGTGTGTGGATATGTGTTGCATATACTCAGTTTGGAGTTGGCAAAGGAGAATTAAACATGCAGCAATGTCCCCTTACTGTGACCATGGTAGCTTTCATTATGCTTGTACTTCCCATGGCTGTTAGATGAGCCATCTGAATCCCTTCCAAATAAGCATTTTAGAAAATGACTACTCAGTATCCGGAGTTGCAACCAGAAATAAAAACTGTGTTTAACACCCAGTGTGCACCATATTACATAGACTAAGAGTAATGTGTGTGATGATGGAAGTGACTGAAGGTAAGTACTCAAAATTGTGCACACATACTAGAGCATCCCCAATACATATTGTAAATAATATATGCATTCTTGCATACATTAAAGCACTAATATTGCATTACATAGTAACATAATATATGGAATAAATTTATTTGAAACCTTGCTATTTAAAAAAATGGTGATGTGGCAGACAATATGTATAAAACATTAAATAGGGAAATTTAATACAGAACAACATACTAATACAAAAAAGTGATATACTTTCCCAAGCATATATGATTAGATTTACTTATCAGAATTTGTTTAACCTTTGTTGCTAAACTCTCCTGTTTCAGAAATTGTGAATGCTATTCTTTATTTTTTGGACAGACGAACAAGGGTAATATAAAACATACCGCGATTTAAAGTTACTGTTATGTAGTAATATTAAAATTCATTCCACCAGCACAATATCTCCTATTAGTGGACAGCATGATTGTGTTTATTAGTCTTTTTTGAATTTAACTGGCATCACCAAACATAACAAATTCTACTGTAAGTTTAGAGAAGACACAGACACACTCTTTAAATGATGTTCTTTATACTCACCTTCCATAAAATTTGATGTCATAATATTAAATCTTTACTCTGTGAAAATATTTTCATGTCAGCCCCAGAAATTATGTCTCCTCCTGCTATAAAATCTGTCCTTGATCCACAAGAGAGGCTTCGAGAGAAAATATATTCCTCCAACTAGGTTGGTGTGATAGAGAGATTATGGAACCTCAAGTCAAACTGTAAGACTGGGGTGTGTGAATGTGTTGTGTCCTTCTCTGACCCTCTTCTCATTCACAGCTTCTAGTGCTGTGCAACAAATTACTAAAAACTTAGTAGTTCAAAACAACACTTTTTTTTTTTTTTTAATCTCAGAGGTCTTTAGGTCAACAGTCAGACGTGGGTCTCAGCTAAAATGGGTTGCATTCCTTTCTGGAGGTTCTGGGAGTGAATCAGTTCCCTTGCCTATTTCATTTTCTAGGCTTCCTGGAGGGCTCAGCAGGTAAAGAATCTGCCTCCAATGAACGAGATGTGGGTTCGATCCCTGGGTTGGGAAAATAACCTGGAGAAGGAAATGGCAACCCACTCCAATATTCTTGCTTAGGAAATCCCATGGACAGAGGAGCTTGTTGAGCTATAGTCTATAGGGTTGCAAAAGAATCAGACACGGCTTAGTGACAACTGACTTATGAGCTAGACTGACTGTACCCAAATTCTGTTTCTGTTATCTAGTGACTGGTAACACTGACACTGTCTATTGTGTCTCCTGACCTCTATTTTTTAAACCTTAATGTGCCAAATTTTTCATCGATCTTTAGCATATACCATTATTATAAGGAATTAAACTTTGATGCACATAAAGCAGTTAGAATAGTACCAGGCAGGTAGTAGAATACTAACAAACGTATTCAGTATTTTCAGACTCAAAATTAATGCTTCTTTGAGAACTTCTCAGTATCAAGTCAGCTTCATTTTTCCCTATATTTACCATATCTTTACATTTTGAAATACATGATATAGTAAATATTACTGCTATAAAATTATTTTCTCTCAAGTCTGTTTCTCGACTAGAGAATGCATCCTTGGAATGGAAATTAAGTTACTGCCACATTCTTCAGTTCATTTCAGTTCAGTCGCTCAGTCGTGTCCAACTCTTTGCGACCCCATGAATCACAGCACGAGTGGTTTTTAAAACGTGGGACACAGATTAGGTAATCACAAAACAGAATCCAAATAAAGAAATGAATTAATCAATGCATCTGTCAAAATATTTGAGGCTGTTTCAGGTTAAGCACAGATACACATGATATTTTATTATATATTATATATATATATGTTATATGATTTGTTGTTGTTCAGTTGCTCAGTTGTGTCCGACTCCTTGTGACCTAATGGACTGCAGCATTCCAGGCTTCCCTGTCCTTCACTATCTCCCGGAGCTTACTCAACTCATGTCCATAAAGTTGGTGATGCCATCCAACCATCTCATCCTCTATTGGACCCTTCTCCTCCTGCCCTCAATCTTTACCAGGATCAGGGTCTTTTCTAATGAGTCAACTCTTCGCATCAGGTGGCCAAATTATTGGAGCTTCAGCATCAGTCTTTCCAATGAATATTCAGGACTGACTTCCTTTAGTGCATCTGGTCCCATCACTTCATGGGAAATAGATGGGGAAACAGTGGAAACAGTGTCGGACTTTATTTTGTGGGGCTCCAAAATCACTGTTAATGGTGATTACAGCCATGAAATTAAAAGCCGCTTACTCCTTGGAAGGAAAGTTATGACCAACCTACATAGCATATTATAAAGCAGAGACATTACTTTGCCAACAAAGGTCTGTCTAGTCAAGGCTATGGTTTTCCCAGTGGCCATGTATGGATGTGAGAGTTGGACTGTGAAGAAAGCTGATCGTCGAAGAATTGATGCTTTTGAACTGTGGTGTTGGAGAAGACTCTTGAGAGTCCCTTGGACTGCAAGGAGATCCAACCAGTCCATTCTAAAGGAGATCAGCCCTGGGTGTTCACTGGAAGGACAGATGCTGAACCTGAAACTCCAATACTTTGGCCAGCTCATGAGAAGAATTGACTCATTTGAAAAGACCCTGATGCTGGGAAGGATTGGTGGCAGGAGGAGAAAGGGATGACAGAGGATGAGATGGCTGGATGGCATCACCAACTCCATGGACATGAGTTTGGGTAAACTCCGGGAGTTGGTGATGGACAGGGAGGCTTCGAGGGCTGTGATTCATGGGGTTACAAAGAGTCGGACACAACTGAGCGACTGAACTGAACTGAACTGACTGGTTTGATCTCCTTTTAGTCCAAGGGACTCTGTCTTCTCTCACACCACAGTTCAAAATCATCAATTCTTCAGTGCTCAGCCTTCCTTATGGTCCAACTCTCACATCCATACATGACTACTGGAAAAACAATAGCCTTGACTAGATGGACCTTTGTCAGCAAAGTAATGCCTCTGCTTTTTAATATGCTGTCTAGGTTTGTCATAGCTTTTTTTCCAGGGACCAAGCATCATAGGTGTATAAATTTTTCCAACATATGTATATGGATACATATATGAAGGTTAATATACAGCAATAAAATATTATTTGGAAAAAATATAGATGCTGAAATCATACTAAGCACGATTTAAACAAACTCTGGCATCAAGCACTTGCTTTGACCTTCACAGGTAACTTAACGAACTGGAGTCTCTTTCTACCTACATTGCATCACTGTAAAAATTCATATACAAATCTATAAATGATCTCACACTTTGAAGAAACCTAATAGCTCATAGCTATTGTGTTGGCATTGCCAAAGGTCAGACAGCTTGACTATTTATAGAAGCACATTATGGACTGTTAGGAATAAACAATCTTGCCTGAAATGAACCACATTATTATTCTGTTTTTTTTTTTTTCCAACAAAATTAAGTGAAGTAATTTAGTACTTTCCAGATAAGCTCAACTTTCATATATTGTTACCTGGGGCCAGGGCGAATATCGGTAATAAAGCAACTGGTAGAAAGAGATATGGCTCTTTGCTCTCTACGTGTCTGTGGGCCTGTAAAATGATGGTTCTACAGGCAGATTTCCCAAAGCCTGTGAGAGGATTACTGTTCTGCTAGAACTTTTACCTGTGCACTAAAATAGCCAGTATAGCTTCTTTCATATAAGGAATCTTAAGTTTGTCCATTTAACCCAAGAGATCAAAAAATCCCAGTTCCTGATTTTATTCCAAGTGTTAATCTGCCACTGATATGAAGTCAAATGAAATAGTGTTACACTCAAGGAAGAAATCACCATCATATCAGAAAGTGCCACATATATGTAGGGCCAACAAAGCTATGTTAAGTGGTTTATGTGCATTCTTTTATTTATTCCATACAAAGACCCTATGATTGAGATTCCATTATGCTTACATCATTTTATAGAAGAGGCTCCTGAAACTTGCAATAGTACATTAATATTCACACACATAGGAGGTAGAAAAGAGATTTGAAAACAAACCTTTCTTACTCCAAATACCTGCCCTTTCCATTACGTTAGACTGTCTTTCAAAAATTATTATTTAACCATCATGTTAGTGAGAAATAACTGAAAATCAAGATACATAGGTAAATTCCCTTATTTTAATTGTAAAGAGCCATTTGCTAACAGGATGGCTTAAGAGGAATATTCATAGGAAGACCTTTATCTCATTGCAATTCTTGAGATTAAAAATTACAATGTATTTGGGTTTGGGTTATACGTAGCCTTGTATTACCTACCTCTTGAGCTTCCCAGGTATCTCAGTGGTAAAGAATCTTCCTGGCAATGCAGGAGCCACAGGAGATGTAGATTTGATCCCTGAGTCAGGAGGATCCTCTGAAGAAGGGAATGGCAACTCACTCCAGTATTCTTGCCTGGAGCATTCCATGGACAGAGGAACCTTGTGGGCTATAATCCATGAGGTCACAAAGAGTCAGATATGACCAAGGGGTTAACACTTTTATTACCTTTATCAGTTTTTAGCTGTATGAATTTAAGATGTCAGTGATCTTCATAAGGTTGTTTGCCCAGAAGCTGACCTTGTGACAATGATTTGTGTGCAAGTATTTAACATAAGAAGCCACCCTAGAAGGCATAGTAGGGAAGATGTGTATATGGGACAGAGAAGGAAGTCAATATAAAGAACGTTAACGAACGTTGTGGGTTCTCTGTGTGTAAAGGTTCAGTCCCACTTGAAATCTCTGAGACAGTGCAAAGAATATGTATCAGAGTGTCAAGTGTCTCTGAAGAAGAATGAGGGAGGTGGCACATTTATCCACCAACTCCTGTCATCACTGAGCAAAGATTGCACCAGGGACATTAATCTCTATCATTTCTGGTCCACCCTGAGGAGGCCAGCCTGTTCCAATTGCCAGAGAACAGTATCAGTCAAAGTATCACAAGTTCTGGGAGTAGAAAACCATCAATGCATATAGAAAACAAGAGTGCTGAGAACAAAAGGTTGGGGCACTGACAGCATCCACTGTACTCATAGAGGCCCAGCTTCCTTATGCAGAAAATAGGACAGTAATCCCTACTGTGTCCAGCTAGACAGTATTAAAGTATAAATAACACAGGTTCAATACTCATGGCACAGGAGCTTAGTCGCTCCATGGCATGTGGGATCTTGCTGAATCAGGGATCAAACCCATGTCTCCTGCACTGACAGGCAAATTCTTTACCACTGAGCCATCAGGGAAGTTTTAAAGAAAATTTAAAAGAAATAATCTCTTTTCATACCTGATTTATGGCTTCAAAAGAATAGTAATGCTCCTCCTTTTCAACAAAGAGGATCTTGGCGTTGCTTATCTGACAGATCCTTCTGACAGTTGGTCATTTACTACTAAAAAATTTGAAGGATTATTTTCTCCCCTTTGAAGGGATTCACAGAACTCTTGTTTATTTAGTTGAATATATCCCCAGTAGCCTATTGTCCAGTGTTCTTGCCTGGAGAATCCCAGGGACGGGGGAGCCTGGTGGGCTGCCATCTATGGGGTCGCACAGAGTCGGACACGACTGAAGCGACTTAGCAGCAGCAGCAGCAGCAGCCTATTGTCAATATATGGGGTTCAGTTCAGTTAAGTCGCTCAGTCATGTCCGACTCTGTGCGACCCCATGAATCACAGCACGCCAGGCCTCCCTGTCCATCACCAACACCCGGAGCTCACTCAAACTCATGTCCACAGAGTCGGTGATGCCATCCAGCCATCTCATTCTCTGTCGTCCCCGTCTCCTCCCACCCCCAATCCCTCCCAGCATCAGACTCTTTTCCAGTGAGTCAACTCATCGCATGAGGTGGCCAAAGTTTCAGCTTCAGCATCACTCCTTCCAATGAACACCCAGGATTGATCTCCTTTAGAATGGACTGCTTGGATCTCCTTGCAGTCCAAGGGACTCTCAAGAGTCTTCTCCAGCACCACAGTTCAAAAGCATCAATTCTTCGGCGATCAGCCTTCTTCACAGTCCAACTCTCACATCCATACATGACCACGGGAAAAACCATAGCCTTGACTAGACAGACCTTTGTTGGCAAAAATGTCTCTGCTTTATAATATGCTATCTAGGTTGGTCATAACTTTCCTTCCAAGGAGTAAGCGTCTTTTAATTTCATGGCTGCAATCAGCATCTGCAGTGATTTTGGAGCCCAAAAAAATAAAGTCTGACACTGTTTCCACTGTTTCCCCATCTATTTCCCATGAAGTGATGGGACCAGATGCCTGATCTTCGTTTTCTGAATGTTGAGCTTCAAGCCAAACTTTTCACTTTCCTCTTTCACTTTCATCAAGAGGCCTTTGAGTTCTTCTTCACTTTCTGCCATAAGGGTGGTGTCATCTACATATCTGAGGTTATTGATATTTCTCCCGGCAATCTTGATTCCAGCTTGTGCTTCTTCCAGCCCAGCGTTCCTCATGATGTACTCTGCATAATATATGGGGTAAAGACATCTAAATGGCAGTTTAAGCATTTGAGGGACCCCAGCTCTTTTTACATATGTAAGTGTGGTATCAAACAACAAAGCATATATGGAGACATGTGTGGAGGCTAACAGCAGCATGGTATTTGTAAGAAATCTTGAAGTTCAGAAATGAGAAGATTAGGAGAGAATGAAGAGCAAATTCAAGTAGCCAGGCAGGAAGGACCTTGAAAAATACGCTAATCTGGTTTTGATATATACAGTTTAAAGGATCTTCAGCAAGTGAAAAGGTAGCTAAAATTATATTGTAAAATATATGTTCCAGGTTGTACGAGATCCCAGGCTAGCACTCCCACAAATGAAAACTATAAAAGTGGGCAAGATACACGAGGTGACACTTCTCAGACTCAGAGAATAGGCAGCAATAACTGTGACATTTCTGAGGGTAGAAGGGCTCAGAAGATGAGTCCCATTGCCCAGATATCTGTCTAGGAAAAATTTCTTACCCCATAAGGATAAAGCCCAGGCAGGGTACGGCTGTCCACTGAGCTAAAAAAGTGGAAATCAGAGATAACGGCAACTGAGTCTGAAAGGTAGAACTTCAAAGAAGTGTCCCGAATTCATGTGGGATCTCCCTTAAATTTGTGGCTGAAGGTTGGGTTGTACTATGCACGTTGGGGCTACCTGAGCTTGTCAGAGAGTATCTGCTATGTTGTTGAGAACAGAAAAAGATGGTAGAGATCAGACTGTGAAATGAAAGGGTACTGTCTGAGGACTTAAGAGTTCCAGGCCTACCAGAGTGAAAAAATTTCCTTATGACCTTATTCTCAACCCTTCACCACTTAGGATCTAATAAGGCAGCAAAGCCGACAAGCAAGACGTATTCTCCTCATGAAGAAAGCCTAAAATGAAGGATAAAATTTACAAGGCAAAAAGAGTGCAGTTCACTCCTTCATAAGTTAACCACACATACAAAATACCTTGAATTCTTTTCTATCAAAATATAAAGAGAAACCTACACAAGTTCAATATGATTAGATCATAATTGAACATATAATTCTACACATAGGTATTTACCTCAAAAAAATGAGAAAATACATTTACTCAAATATTTGTACATAAAAGTTCATAACATCTGTACTTACAATTGTTCCAAACTGGAAACAATCCATTGATCAACAGGTGAATGGATAAACAAATTGTGGTATATTTATACAATGAAATATTACTTATTTATCAATAAAACAGAAAACAACTAGGGAACACAGACAAAATGGACACATCTCAGAAACATTATACAGAATAAAAGAAGCAAAACACTATAAGACTCACTTAAAAGGAACTCTAGAGAAGACAGTAATTTACAGGGACAGAAAGATGATCAGTGGCTTACTAGATTTGTTTTATGTTTTTTTTTTTTTTTGATTGTTCATGTGTTTTTGAGTGTATAGGTGTGTTGGATGTAATGAGTCATAAAATTATTTTTTCTTGGTTAAGGAAATGTTTTATATCTGGATGGAAATGGAGAAAACACAGGTGCTGTGGAATGAATTAAGTCTACCCCAAATTAATGTGTTGAAACTCTTATCCCCAATGTGACTGTATTTGGAGACAGGACCTTGAAGAAGTAAGGTTACATAAGGTCATAAGGGTGGTACCTTGATTCAGTAGGAGTAGTGTCCTTATAAGGAGACATTTCAGAGATCACTTTCTATTTTTCTTTTGGATCCATCTGCAAGCCAGGAAGAGAGCTCCTACTGGAAACCAAATAGACTAGAATCTCAACCTTCAACGTCTAGCCTCCAGAAGTGTTAGAAAATAAATTTCTATTTTTTAAGTTACCCAGTATATTTATCTTACAGGAATTCAAACTCACTAGTAAAATGGGTATTTATACACCCATTATATTTAGCAAACTCTGTATTTAAACATGTATAAAGTTTATCATATATAACATATTTCAGCAGACTAAATTAGGAATCTGTTATTGAGACAGTATACTGAGAAAAATGTGGTTTATTGAGGAAGAAGGATGAAGATAGCAAGGAGAATGCCCAGTTACTGTTTATACACAGGTTTAAAGGAGGACCAAACAAAATATTAAAAGGAAAAAAAGACAATAAAACAACTAATCTAGGATTTGGGCAGAAGGTGGAAAATGTGCTCAAAAATAACCATATTACCTAGAAAGTATAATGAACATAGTTTAGAGTTTGACAGGTTGCTCTGTGGTGACAAAGATGGAAGAGTTTGGGGTGATGTCCAAGTTTCTGAATTTAGTGACTAGATGAATGATGACATTTATTTGGAATACAGGGAACCATGTAACAGGCACATTAGGAAGAAAGATGCATTTATTTTGTATGTGATAGGTTGAGTTGTCTTTGGAATACTCAAAAGGAGATACATCTAGGGCACTAGACACAGAGCTTTGAATTTCAGAATGAGTTCATACTTGCCTATAAATGGAGTCATTAGCATAAAAATGAGAATTACAACCATGAGAGTGGATGAGATCACCCACTTGGAGATGTTAAAGAAAGGAATGAAATTAGCAGAGAACATATAAAAATATGAATATTTAAGAAACACACAGAGGAAGTGAAGCCCATGAAGGAAGCAAAGAGAGATAAGAGTGAGTGAAGAAAAGTGGCGTCACAGGAGTCAAAGGAAGAGAGAGTTTTCAGGAGAGCAATATCAATAACATCAAATGCAATACAAAAAGTCTGCTGAAAGAGTTCATTTAGGGCTGAAGCACGTTAATCAGATTTGGCGCTAAGAACTGGGAGTGGCCACAGATAAGAGAAAGAAATCTTGTTCTAAAACCTAGAGTATCTGCATTCACATCCAGATTCCACATAATTTCTGTATGACACAGAACAAATACCTTTACCTCCATGAACCTAACACCTTCTTTTTCAAAATAGGAGGATAAAAAATATAGGTTGTAGGAGGATGAAATGCAATAATGAGTGTGGAAGCAACTTTTTACTCCTGATGTTATATTCCTATATAAGCTATTTTACATGTTACTCTGCTTTGCAAGGTAAGAATAATACATCAGAAATATTATTCTATTACATCTCCCTCAGTCAGGAGAGGCTAAACTATGTTGCAGTAACAAAATATCAAAAATCTTCATGGTTGAGCACAACTAATTTAAGAAACACACAGAGGAAGTGAAGCCCATGAAGGAAGCTAAGACAGATGATTGAATAAAGAAAAGTGGCGTCACAGGAGCCAAAGGAAGTCATATTCATGTTACATGCCCAACACGTTACTGGTGAGTTTGGGTCTACACATTCACTGTATGCAGTTTTATAAGATTATGCCACCTTTTCATATGCTATTTCACACAAATGGCTTCAGATTCTTTGTAGTATGGAAGGAGACAGCTGAACAATCAAGTACTGACAAATGTCTTGTCCTGGAAGCAGCAGGCCTCTTCTTTTCATATATTCTATTGGCATAATTAGATACTTAACCATTCATAGCTTCAAAGGATTAGGCAAGTTCAATTTTCTGATGTGCTCTTAAGGGAAGAAGAATTAGAAATATTAGGAATATGCAGAGTCCATAGTATGATGCATTAAAATGATATTAGTACACAAGTCCTACAGAGTGACACTAAACGAGACATCCACACTTCTGTTCTCATTCAAAGCAGGGCTTTTTTGTCCCATGACTCCATCACTGATAGCATCTAGCAATGTTCATAGACTTGTTAGAAAAACATAATTCTTCCACTCATATAATAATTTATCATATACAGTATAAAGACAAAATTGTTCAGTGGAAACAGCATGGGTATTGGGTAAAGTGACATGGATTTGAAATCTGGATATGCATTGTTTTTGTTTGTTTAGCTGCTAAGTTGTGTCTGATTCTTTGCAACCCTATAGACTGTAGCCTGCCAGGCTCATCTGTCTATGGGATTTCCCAGGCAAGAATACTGTAGTGGGTTGCCATGTTCATCTCCAGGAAATCTTACTAACCCAGGGATCAAACTTGAGTCTCCTGCATTACAAGTGGATTCCTTATCACTGAGCCACCTGGGAAGTCTGGATATGCATTATAACTACAGGCAAAATACCTCAGCTCTCCAGGATCTACCATTTTTAGATTTATAATTAAGACAATATGTAACCTCCATAATTTTTTCTGAAAATAAAATGAGATAAATAAAATCACTGACCACAATATCTTGGAATTGGTAAAGCATTTTCTTCATTGCTTTTTAAAAATTACCATATCTAATCTAGTCAGACACATTGGGTTTAGAGATAATTTTATATCTGTCACCTTCACTTATATAATAGGTTCATTTCAGTTTCCTTGAACAGTTGATTGAAAATATCATTAAATGGGACTTCCCAGGTAGTCTAGTGAGTAAGACTCTGTGCTCCCAATTCAGGGGGCCCAGGTTCAATCCCTGGTCAGGGAACTAGATCCTGTATTCTGTAATATTAAGTTTCTGATTCAAAAGTATTTACGCATGCTTTATCTGACTTATCGCTCTGTGTCTTCTATGGAACTGGGGAGACTCAGACTGTGAATATCCACAGCAGTGCCTTCCCAGATCTAAAGAGTCCCTAATCTCAACCATCATGCACACTTTGCCCATACTCTTCCACATGTAAGAGAGAATTCAATATATATATTTTTTCATTATGGCTTATGTGTTGTTTTCATTTAATTGCAATTTTCCCAGAACCCATAAATTAGAGTCAACATTTTACTTATTTTAAATACTTTAATTAATGCTGCGCTGGATGAAGTACAAGCTGGAATAAAGATTGCCAGGGGAAATATCAATAACCTCAAATATGTAGATGACACCATCCTTACAGCAGAAAGTGAAGAGGAACTAAAGATCCTTTTGATGAAAGTGAAAGAACAGGGTGAAAAAGTTGGCTTAAAACTCAACATTCAGAAAACTAAGATCATGGCATCTGGTCCCATCACTTCATGGCAAATAGATGAGGAAACAAGGCAAACAGTGACAGATTTTATTTTTTGGGCTCCAAAATCACTGCAGATGGTGACTGCAGTCATGAAAGTAAGACACTTGCTCCTTGGAAGAAAAGCTATGACCAACCTGGACAGCATATTAAAAAGCAGAGACATTACTTCACCAACAAAGTTCTGTCTAGTCAAAGCTATGGTTTTTCCAGTGGTCATGTATGGATGTAAGAGTTGGACTATAAAGAAAGCTGAGCACCAAAGAATTGATGTGTTTGAACTGTGGTGCTGGAGAAGACTCTTGAGTGTCCTTTGGACTGCAAGAAGATCCAACCAGTCCATCCTACAGGAGATCAGTCCTAGGTGTTCATTGGAAGGACTGATGTTGAAACTGAAACTCCAATACTTTGGCCACCTGATGCGAAGTGCTGACTCATTTGAAAAGACCCTGATAGTGGGAAAGATTGAGGGCAGGAGGAGAAGGGGATGGCAGAGGATGAGACGGTTGGATGGCATCACTGGCACAATGGACATGAGTTTGAGTAGGCTCCAGGAGTTGGTGATGGGCAGGGAAACCTGGCGTGCTGAAGTCCATGGGGTTGCAAAGAGTGGGACATGACTGAGTAACTGAACTGAACTGAACTGAACTTTACTAATTACAGTGCTAGGTCAGCTACCCAGCTTTTCAATAATGAGGCTATTACCCAATCAGTTATTTTTTGTCTTATTGAATGAAATCATCAGAGACAGCATCTATATTTCTGTTGTCAAAGAATATCTGCTTTGAAGGAAATTATATTGCTTCCTATAGCTCTTTTAAGGTTTTGTTCCACTGCAGCAACCCATGAGTGACTATGAATAAAGTGGCAAACATCTTCTCAAGACCAAAGAATGATGCTGGCAAATGATGCTGCTTGACTCTGATATAGATGTTCTTGCTTATCATTCGATTAGTGTGTTGGAAATAAGTTAGACATCTGTGTTATGGTTTAATTTAGTTAAAAGTGAAAGTGAAATCACTCAGTCATGTCCAGCTTTTGTGACCCCATGGACTGTAGCCACCAGGCTCCTCCATCCATGGAATTTTCCAGGCAAGAGTACTGGAGTGGGTTGTCATTTCCTTCTCCAGGGGATCTTTCTGGCCCAGGGATGGAACCCAGATCTCCTGCATTGCAGGCAGACAGTTTACCATCTGAGCCACCTGGAAAGCCCTGATTTAGTTACCGTGTAGTTATATATCTCAACTTATCAGAGAAGTACTCAAAATAAGTTGTGCTCCTATTTCCAAACACTGAATTAGAATCAAGAATGAAGGACCAAGTCATTTACCACTGACTGTCAATCATATACATCAATTGATGAGTCAATGATAGTGCTTCATCATCCCTGAAAGGAAAATCACTTATATGTTCTTTGGAAAAGGAATAATAAACTTAAATTATTATGGTATGAAAATACCGAAACTGTAAAAATACCATCATCTTCCTCCCTTTAGAAATAATTTATTCAAGTAATATGTCACAAAATGAAAGAGATATAGAGCATTAAAGTATGATCAACCCTTAAAAATCAAATCAAATTTGTATTAATATTGTGTGCCAAATAGCAATTTCAATTTTATAAATGCAATCGTAAGTACTAACAACTGTGAACACAGATCAAAATCCAGCTTCATTTTCACAAATGCTTTCCTGCTTATTTTTTAAAGAGATAAAAAATAGCCCATCTTTATTCCAATGAAGCTGGTTTTAAATGAAATTAAAGCTGAACAGTTGATTAATAAGAAGTATCGACTAATCCCTCTAATCCTTAAGCAGATCATCTGAAAAATAGGTTGATTTCTGATGGCCACAGACAGTGCACATGAATATATTGGAGTTTTAATATTAAAAAAAAATGTTACTCTGCTTTTAAAAATAGATAATATTATTAAACCAAAACAACTCCCATTGATATTTGCTTAAACTACAGTAATCTAAATTTAATTTGGATAAATCACATGTTGTATTATAGAGTCATATGTCACAAATATAGAAGTTTGAATTTGGCTTCTCTAGAGTACTTTTTGGAGAAGGCAATGTCACCCCACTCCAATACTCTTGCCTGCAAAATCCCATGGGCGGAGGAGCCTGGTAAGCTCCAGTCCATGGGGTCACTAAGAGTCGGACACGACTGAGCGACTTCACTTTCACTTTTCATGCATTGGAGAAGGAAATGGCAACCCACTCCGTGTTCTTGCCTGGAGAATTCCAGGGACAGAGGAGCCCAGGGGGCTGCTGTCTATGGGGTCGCACAGAGTCGAACATGACTGAAGCGACTTAGCAGCAGCAGAGTACTTTCTAGAGTTTGTCTCTTTTACAGAGTTGTATTAGGCAGGCTTATCTAGCGAAACATAATCTATCTATCTTTCTATATATATATATAGAGAGAGAGATTTTAAGAAACTGGTTCACACAATTAAGAAAGCTGAAAAGCCTGACATTAATACCTTCAGACTGGGGACCTAGAGAAGAGCTGACGTGGCAAATTCAAGGCCAAAGGCAGTCTGTAGACAGAATATCCTCTTTCTCTGGGGATGTCATCAACATTGATTTCTTTTTTTTTTTTTTTCTTGTTTTAATTTTATTTATTTATTTGCATTACAATAGTTTAATATGAACAATCAGAACTAATTAACAGTATAACAATATTTTACAACTGAAATAATTAAAATAAACTATAAAATTACTACATAAAACAGGTCTGATCTAGCTTATTTACTTTCTATAATCTCTTCAGTGCTGCAAAACCATTTATTTCTTTTTTTTTTTTCATGTTTTAATAAACACTTCGTCTTTTTGTATTGCTTTTTTTTTATCACAATAATAGAAATATAACATCATATATCACTGTAAAACACATTTCCACATAAATGCTGATAAGCACAAAATATTTTTCATCATTTACATTTTAACTGTAATAATATATGGCAGAATTAAAGCTGCATCCATTATGAGTCTAACTCACCTTGCTGTAATGAATTTTTAAATGTAATGGTTTCTGTCGCAAAGTAAAATCGTACATAATGTCTAGTGACACAGTACGCTGGTGGATGGGTGGATTTGGAAAATGGAAATGCAACTTCATTTTTAATTAGATTTATAAACTTCACCACCTCCACCTCCAGCCAGCTTCCCAACCCTCCCTCCCACCACCATTATTTATTTATTTATTTATTTTTTTAAAATGAGGCTTTTAATTAATGTTTGACAGAGCTGATTCAGGTTGAATAGACTAAATTTCTTTAAACAAACTTACTTATACTCCAGAGTCCTTTAAAAACTTAATAGCATTTATACATTGAAGGTATTTGATTTTCTTGTAACTAGCACTTCAAATGCAACAAGCATTTGAAGCAATAAGCATTTGACCCAACAAGTAAAACTTTCTACAGTTCATAACTTTTATAAATAAAATAAATTAAATGTACAGTGAATAAGTTCTCTGAAATATTTCAATATTTCTGCAGGTTTAGTAACATCGTAAAATATATTTCAACTAAAATTCACAAATCTAAAAACCTGTTAGGCATTTTTAGGCGTTTTAAGTTGGAAATGAAGACCAATGTTACATCGTAATATGCCAATTACAAATAGCACTTCAAATAGCAAATACTACAGTTTGTCCCAAACTTTAAAAACTATTCATGAACTCAACACTGAACTATTGATGGCTATGAGAATTGTTTCCTAGCCTTTTTGAAAATTTCAACCCATTTACGTTTAAGGTAATTATTGATAAGTACGATCCCGTAGCCATTTTCTTTATTACTTTGGGTTCAAGTTTATACACTCTTTCTGTGTTTCCTGTCTAGAGAAGATCCTTTAGCATTTGTTGGAGAGCTGGTTTGGTGATGCTGAATTCCCTCAGCTTTTGCTTGTCTGTAAAGCTTTTGATTTCTCCTTCATATTTGAATGAGATCCTTGCTGGGTATAGTAATCTGGGCTGTAGGGTATTTTCTTTCATCACTTTAAGTATGTCTTGCCACTCCCTTCTGGCCTGAAGAGTTTCTGTTGAAAGATCAGCTGTTATCCTTATGGGAATCCCCTTATCTGTTATTTGCTGCTTTTCCCTTGCTGCTTTTAATATTTGTTCTTTGTGTTTGATCTTTGTTAATTTGATTAATATGTGTCTTGGAGTATTTCGCCTTGGGTTTATCCTGTTGGGGACTCTCTGGGTTTCTTGGACTTGGGTGATTATTTCTTTCCCTATTTTAGGGAAGTTTTCAACTATTATCTCCTCAAGTATTCTCTCATGGTCTTTCTTTTTGTCTTCTTCTTCTGGGACTCCTATGATTCGAATGTTGGAGCGTTTAACATTGTCCCAGAGGGCTCTAATATTGTCCTCATTTCTTTTAATTCGTTTTTCTTTTTTCCTCTCTGTTTCATTTATTTCTACAATTTTATCTTCTAGTTCGCTAATCCTGTCTTCTGCCTCTGTTATTCTATTGTTTGTTCCCTCCAGAGTGTTTCTGATCTCATCTATTGCATTATTCATTGTATATTGACTCTTTTTTATTTCTTCTAAGTCCTTATTAAATCTTTCTTGCAACTTCCCAATCCTTTTCTCCAGGTTATTTATCTGTAACTCCATTTTGCTTTCAAGATTTTGAATCATTTTCACCATCAAAATTTGAAATTCTTTATCAAGATATAGATTCCCTATATCTTCTTCTTTTGTTTGTGTTGGTGGGCAATTATCTTGTTCCTTTACTTGCTGGGTATTTCTCTGCCTCTTCATCTTGCTTATATTGCTTTGCTTGGGGTGGCCTTTCCCTTTTCTTGCAGTTTGTGGAGTTCTCTTTATTATGTAGTTTCTTCGCTGTGTGTGGGGTTGGACGGGTGACTTGTCCGGGTTCCCTGGTTAGGGAGGCATGTGTCAGTGTTCTGGTGGGTGGAGCTTGATTTCTTCTCTTTCCTTTAGAAGACAATGGCTGCTTTTCTGGGAGCCTGATGTCCTCTGCCAGTATTCAGAAGTTGTTTTGTGGACTTTACTCCGCATTCAAATGTTCTTTTGATGAATTTGTGGGGAAGAAAGTGGTCTCGCCGTCTTATCCCTCCGCCATCTTGTTCCTTCCTCCCCAGAACACTGGATTCTTATATTCCACTTGATCGTGGAGTACCTCTTCCCAGCTGCTCCAGCAAGGCGCAGCCGCTGTACCTTACCTTGGATGAGGGGCATCTCCTCAAGGTCGCCCCTCCTGCTTTGAATGTGGATCAGCTCCTCTCGGCCCTCCGGTGCCCAAGCAGCCACCGCCTCCTGGACGTGGTACAGCTCCTCTCGGCCACCGCCCTAACTCTGGGCGCGGGGCAGCTCCTCTCAGCCACGATTCTGCACGTGGTCGGTTGCGCCGGGAGCCGGGCGTCTCTCGCGTCTGCGCCGCCGCCGGGAGCCGGGCGTCTCTCGCGTCTGCGCCGCCGCCGGGAGCCGGGCGTCTCTCGCGTCTGTGCCGCCGGGAGCCGGGCGTCTCTCGCCCCTTTCAGTGGCTGCACCTGGACAGGCCTGGTTGGTCACCAGTCACCCACCAGCTCTCACATCCTGGAATCTCATGGATCACTCCAGCCTGCCGTCATCTCCTCTTTGTTCTTATGGATTTGTCTCAACATTGATTTCTGTTCCCATCATGTTGGTCAGTCAGCAGTTCCATACCTAAATCGGTCCTAGTGAATAGGAGTCCAGGCCCACAAAGCCTGTATCCCAGCATCTCAGCTGGTATATTTGTGCACAAAGATGCATCTCTCTTTGGAAGAGGCTCACTGAGGTCAGTTGGCTGATAATGTTGTGCTCTTGGTTTTTAACTGTCCTGGTGGTGGATGTTCTCTGGTGGGTGTTAACACATATTATAAAAGTAATATACTCTGTGCTCAATCTTATATGTTCATCTGCATGCTTGCTTTCTGAAAAGTGAAAATTGCTCAGTCATGTCTGACTCTTTGAGACCCCATGAACTATACAGTCCACGAAATTCTTCCAGCCATGATACTGGAGTGGGTAACTGCTCCCTTCTCTGGGTAATCTTCCCAACCAAGCGATCGAACCCAAGTCAGGTCTCCTGCAATGCAGGCAGATTCTTTACCAGCTGAGCCATGAGGGAAGCCCAAGAATACTAGTGTGGGTAGCCTATTCCTTCTCTGTGGTATCTTCCCTACCCAGGAATTGAACTGGAGCCTCCTGCATTGCAGGCAGATTCCTTACCAGCTGAGCTACCAGGGAAGCCCTGAACTAAGATCTCCTCATTCATGTTCTTCCAAACATTTTCTTTCTAGGCCCATGACCACAGAGGTTTTCCATTTGCTACTACCTATGAGTCCAAGTACATTCTTGTCTCAGTCCACTATATTTTCACACATATTGGATGAAAATTACACCACCCAGAGATCTTCCAACTGTTTTTTTTTTTTTTTAATTTCCCCCCCTCTCTCTGCTGTCTTTCATGACTATTCATTAGTGGGAATATACTAGAAGAGTTAATATTTATCTCACACTCACATACTGAGCCAACCTTTGTAAGTAATAATTCACTCCTATTTCCTCCTCTATTAGGTTGGTGATCAGAAACTCTGGCCTTCAAGAGAGGATCTTGTTGCAATACTACAGAATCCACTAAAAATAATATGTGCCATTGTTTTGACCACCAAGTCAAAGGATTACATAAATACCTCAGTTTGAGTGCTTAAACAGGCCTCATGAAATAATTTATATTTGCATTTGATCTTGATAAATTAACAGGGGCCAATAGCAGAAGAGATTAAAGGGATATATGTAGAGTCAATGTGATTAACATTTGCAATGCACGGAGGCATTAAGGGATATTGCATGTTTCAGTAACAGTAAAACTCCCATGCTCTTCCACACCTCTAGACAATGTCATGCTTCCATGCTCTTCTACTTGTCTAGAATTTTTTAAACTTAAATTCATGCATTCGTTGTTCAGTCGCTAAGTTGTGTCTGACTTTCTGCGACCTCATGGACTACAGCTGTACTGAAGTGAAGTGAAGTGAAGTCGCTCAGTCATGTCCGACGTTTTGTGACCTCATGGACTGTAGCCTATGATGCTCCTCCATCCATGGGATTTTCCAGGCAAGAGTACAGGAGTGAGTTGCCATTTGCTTCTCCCGAGGATATTCCTGACCCAGGGATCGGATCCTGGTCTCCTGCATGCTAGGCAGATGCTTTACCATCTGAGCCACGAGGAAAGGAAGTCCCCAATTTATTTTTAACTACTAGCTCAAATTATTTCTTCATACTTAATGTTTTTCCTGAACATATGTTCCAGCCTAATTTATGTTTTTACAGTTTTATTAAGGTATAACTGATATACAAAAAAATAAAACACCTGTGTATACTTAACATCTACCATTAATGGGGTTGGACATGCACATATGCACATGATACCTTCACCACGATGAAAATAAACATATTCATTACCTTCAAAAATTTCCTCTGTGCACATGTATATGTGTGTTAGGAACATTTAACGTGGATCTATCTTTTGACATTTTTTAAGTTAATGATACCATGTTTTTAACTATGGGCACCATATTGTACAGTAGATCTCTAAAACTTATTCATTGTGTTCTAGTCTAATTTAAATGCCTATTTCTCCTGTTTCAATACTTGCTTGAGATTTCCTCTGCTAAGTTCTAATGTTCACTTAAATGAACTATCTATCTCTATAGGAACACTATGATTTCATTAAGAATGGAGAGTTTTCTTATTCATCTGTATCTTCTCAGGGTCTTGCACAGCAACCTGCCCATAGTACATGCCAGAGTATTTTTGATGATTGAATAAACACATGTAGCTTCCTTGGCAGGAATACAGATAGACACTACCTAAGGGAACTGAATATAAATATAAATATAAATCTTACCTTCTGTTATCTAGCTTTGGGATTAAACATATTGGCAATGAGGAGTCATTAGAAGTTTTAAAAGAGGGAGAACAAATGCTGAGTTAAAACAAGAAACCTGATTAATTTGGTTTGAAACTCATAACTGATACTCTGTTGACTGCTTTGACCTGCATCTGAGTTTTACTTCCAATTCTCATCTAAAAAAAATATTAGTTTTGAATCATCACAGAGATATTGAGATATCTGTAAAGCATATAAATTTTATCAAAAGCACAATTACACATATATGTAAACGGTATATGTTAACTAGTCTCTCTCGCCTAATTTTCATTTTGAGATATTTGGACATTTCTGTTTACATCACCTTTAACAGAATCACATGCATGGTCATTTTTATTTCATAGATGAGATGAGATGACCACAGACTCAGTGGAACATCTTGACCTTTGAACAACTCAAATGTTAGTGGTACTGACCCTGTATGCAGCCAAAGTCCACATATAACTTTAAAGCCAGTCTTTCATATCTATAGTACTTCATTTGTGGATTCAGCCATTCATGGATTGTGTATTACTGTGGTATGTATTTATTAAAAAAAAAAAAAAAAAAAACAGTTCAAACCTGTACAGTTCAAACCCACGTTGCTCAGGGGTCAATTTCATTTTGTCTGAACCTAGCATTACTGAGCCATTCTAGAAGCTCTTATAATCATGAATTGAATTTTGATTATTCATGTGTTTCATAGTTCAAATGTGGAAAACTCAGAGCATTCATTACATGTGTTTAAATTTCATCCTTGGCAACTTTCATTGCATTTTCCCATTTGAAATATGTACTTTCTTTGCTAGGCTTCTCATATTAATTTTAGCTATTAGCTGTTCATACTTAGGATTCCGGTTGATTAAAGCTATGACATTTCACTCTTCTTATTTCCACCATGTTTTCTATTCATCTTAATTGTTAGAGAATTTTATTTAAATCTAATGTATATGTGATCCTTCTGCGAACATGTTTTTAGCATGATGCAGATTTTATACTTGTCATATATTTAAACCTTTCATTAAAAGGCAAATTTCTTAAATATTTAAAAATACTTGACTAATTAAAAGCCAAAAGTACATACAATCCTTATTCAGTACTCTGCAGTTTTGTAAAGTTGTTTATCATAGGAATTTCTGGGTTTTTATAAATAAAATAAAAGGTATTGCAAAAGTTTCCAGCATCAGTCATTGTCTATCCATTACCTCTCATTGTCTATAAATTATCATAAATTAATGTGCAATTTCCATATATCCCTGTGTGTACACAAGTTCTTTAGAAGAGTAATCTTGTGATAACCATTCCTAGATTATCTAAACCTTGGGCAAGCATATATAAGTATAATATAGATAAAATTAAGGCAAGAGAGAAGTGGAAAGATGATGAAATAAGTCTAAATAGAAGGGGATGAATTGACAGTAAAATAAAAGAGAAACACAACTTTGTCTGCAGCTTTATAGTTGATGTTAAATTTGTGCATCAGACAAATATTATGCATTTCCTATGACTAGGCTAAAACCTTTATCTGTGTGGATCAACAAACTGTGGAATATTCTTAATGAATATTCTTAACAAGATGGGAATAACAGAGCACATTACCCGCCTCCTGAGAAACCTGTATGTAGGACAAGAAGCAACAGTTGGAACTGGACATGGAACAACCAACTGGTTCAAAATTAGGAAAGGAGTATGTTAAGGCTGTATATTGTTACCCTGCTTATTTAACTTATATGCAGAGTACATTATGCAAAATGCCAGGCTGAATGAATCACAAGCTAGAACCAAGATTGTTGGGAGAAATATCAAGAACCTCAGATATGTAGATGATACCACTTTAATGGCAGAAAGTGGAGGGGAACTAAAGAGCCTCTTGATACAGGTGAAAGAGGACAGTGAAAAAACTGGCTTAAAACACAACATTCAAAAAACAAAGATCATGGCATCCGGTCCAATCACTTCATGGCAAATAGATGTGGAAAATGTGAAAACAGTGTCAGATTTCACTTTCTTGGGCTCCAAAATCACTTTGGATGGTGACTGCAGCCACAAAATTAAAAGGTGATTGCTCCTTGGAAGAATAGCTATGACTAACCTAGACAGTGTGCTAAAAATTGTAGACATAAATTTGCTGACAAAGTTCCATATAGTCAAAGCTATGGTTTATCCAGGAGTCATGTATGGATGTGAGAGGTGGATCATAAAGAAGGCTGAGCACTGAAGAACTGATACTTTCAAACTGCGGTGCTGAAAAGACTCTTGAGAGTCCCTTGGACAGCAAGGAGATCAAACCAGTCACTCCTAAAGGAAATCGACCCTGAAAATTCACTGGAAGGACTGATGCTGAAGCTGAAGCTCCGATACTTTGGCCACCTGTTGAGAAGAGCTGACTTATTAGAAAAGACCGTGATGCTGGGAAAGATTGAGGGCAAGAGAAGGGTGTGACAGAAGGTGAGATGTTTGGATGGTATCACTGACTCAGTGGGCATGAGTTTGAGAAAACTCAGGGAGAGAGAAGGACAGAGAGGCCTGGAGTCCTGCAGTTCATGGGGGTCACAAAGAGTCAAACAGGACTTGGTGACTGAACAACAAATGTTCCCATAATATAAAGCAACAGAGGGATACAAAGTAAATAAAATGGAAACTGTCCACATTATATTCATAATCCATTGAGAGAGAAAACTTGCTGAAAGCTATCAAGAGGTGCTAGTTTTGTTACAAATTTTGTAAGCAAATAACAATGAACACATGGTTGGGTGAAACTGGTTTTCCTTTTCATCCCCTAAATCATAAGATTTTATAATCCTCCAAAATGCAGTAGAGTATAAACAGGCTGAAAGCTGGAAATCTGTGGATTAAAATCTCACTCCTGCCACTTTACAAAATGTGAATTAGGTATATCATTTAATCTATTGGAGTCTATTTCCTCAGTCATTAAAATGGGCATAAGCATTGAACCTTGTCAAGAGGACTATGGTTAGGCTAGTGTCCTGTACGTGGTAAATGCTTAGTGAATTTTGTCTATGGTCATTTAAAATAAGAGGCAAACAAGACTTCTGCCCCATGTTCTGTTGCATTTTAAGAGATCAACCTCAATCTTTCACTTCTATTACAAAGCCATCTGTATATCCTCCTGTTGAATAAATGCCTCTGTTATCCATCACACTCTCATTATTTGTGGCCAGGTGTGTATTTGGACTCTCTCTTTATTTTAGCAGTGAATTCTTAGAAATATTCTCAGTGTCCATCTGGCATTAATCCTAGGAAATGACAGATATTTAGACCAAATTACACAAGATTGAAAGTGCCATTTGTTCAGCTATTAAAACAATGAAAGGACACTTTTTTGGGGGGAAAAAAACACCAATGTTCAGAGAAGAAGAAATCTGTAAAAGATCAACATCTCTTTGTCCTGAGGGAATAAAAATAGCAACTTCATGTCATAAATATTTGAAGATGCTTTGAGATGTGTTTAAGTTAGAAATATAAACAACATCTGAAATTGTATTTTCTTATCTAATTTATCTTTTTAATTCTCCTTATTTAAAATCCTTCTTCTACCAGTTGTTGAAACAAAGAACACAGGATTTGCTTTGACTTAAATATATTATAGATTCCTAATTCCCCTCAGCCTCAAAACTAGAATTCAGTAAGATAATATGCTAAATTTAAGGGGGAAATTGCTCGAAAATTTTGTGACAAGCTGAGCCAAAAACCTGTTTCCGGTAGGTAGGGTAGTCACCTATTCTTATTAAACAATTAGCCCTGAGGCCAAAATTTAAAAAAAAAAAAAAAAGAATTTTCATCCTTTCATGTTCCCTCTCTCTACCTATATCTCAGATGGCAAGGAAGGTTTATTTAAGGTCATTTCAGAGTATGAAACTAGGTAGTATCATACAAACAGTGTTTTCTTAATGCCAATTCTAGGATATCCCTAGGAAGAATGTTGAGTGAAACTGGGCTTTGATCATTGTCTGATTTCTGCTTCTTGACTCTTCCAGTTTCTCAACATCAGGTACATGGAGATATACCAGAATGAGAGAGAGATTATAATTCTTGATCATTCTTCGGGAATTTCTCCCCACATCAGGAAGAATTGGAGGGAGTTGGGCTAGAGAACAGACAGGCAAGATGCAGATATGTTTAGAATCAACCCTTCCCTTGGACCCAGGTGTACTTCCTTGAGTCTTAGCTCTCTCCCTTCCTGTGGCAAGAAATACCCAGAAGAACCAATTGCACAGGGAATCCTAAGGTAGAAGACTGAGATGAGTTTACCCTGGACTCAAGCTGGGGCCTTAATTTATTTTAATTACCCTCTGTAATTTCATATTGAAAGGATGTCCTTGTGTTCCATCTCCTACTATTAAACGTTATGTTATGAACTGTGCTTATCCACTGGGTGTGGAACCAGGCCAGGCAGGTGGTGGGTACCTAGTAAATGTTTGTTGAACATCTGAACACATGCATGCATCCATCCAAGTGTGGATGGATAAACAAATGGTGGCATTTAGAAGACAACAAAGTACACATTAATAAGTATTGTTCATGCACAAACTACAATGGTCCTTGCATTTAAATAGGTGTTTCAGGGGAGAAATCATATTGAAGCAATTATAATTTTCTACCATTTCCCACTTGCATTATTATTATTGGTACTACGACTACAACATGCTGGGAGGGATTGGGGGTGGGAGGAGAAGGGGACAACAGAGAATGAGATGGCTGGATGGCATCACCGACTTGATGGACATGAGTTTGAGTGTACTCCAGGAGTTGGTGATGGACAGGGAGGCCTGGCATGCTGTGATTCATGGGGTCGCAAAGAGTCTGACGCGACTGAGAGACTGAACTGAACTACAACCTCTGCTACAAGTTATTCTTAGAACTGAAAAATACCAGGTACCAGATATTATTAGTTTATAGTAAAAGCAGAAAGTGCTCCTATGACTGCACCCCTATCTGAAATGTTTACACAGAAACAAAGTTCTAAGATTATGGAAGTATATTTATTTATAATGTTGAAATTCTCTCTTTTGCCAGAAGTGCTGAGGTTTGGCCTCTGGAATAGCATTTTGTTAATGGCAACTGTTATCAGCAATTGCTAAATGTATAATACTCAAAAGCATTGGAGGATAAAATTGCAAACTCAACGTCTAAACACACAGAAAAATTATTATCTCATTACTGGTCAGGTCTGTTTTGTGCACACTATTGTTAATTATTTGTATTTTTCCCTGGGACAGCAAATAAAATTCTGCTACAAGTAACTATAATTTGGTAACAGTCCTGTGTTTTCCTTTTAGTTTCCTTTTTTTTTTTTTAATCTGTTGAACTGTAAGGCTATTGCCATAATGAACACGATAGCAATACCAGACCACCTGACCTGCCTCCTGAGAAATCTGTATGCAGGTCAGGAAGCAACAGTTAGAACTGGACATGGAACAACAGATTGGTTCCAAATTGGGAAAAAAGTATGTATATTGTCACCCTGCTCATTTAACTTCTATGCAGAGTACATCATGAGGAACGCTGGACTGAATGAAGCACAAGCTGGAATCAAGATTGCTGGGAGAAATATCAATAACCTCAGATATGCAGATGACACCACCCTTATGGCAGAAAGTGAAGAGGAACTCAAAGGCCTCTTGATGAAAGTGAAAGAGGAGAGTGAAAAACTTGGCTTCAAATTCAACATTCAGAAAGCTAAGTCATGGCATCTGGTCCCATCACTCCATGGCAGACAGATGGGGAAACTGGAAACAGTGTCAGACTTTATTTTGGGAGGCTCCAAAATCACTGCAGAGGGTGACTGCAGCCATGAAATTAAAAGATGCTTGCTCCTTGAAAGAAAAGTTATGGACAACCTAGACAGCATATATATTTTTTAACAGAAAATGAACAATTTATTACATTGAAATGAATGGCAAGTGACATGACATGAATCCAAAATGCTTTCCATCTTCAAGAAGATAATCTTTTTTTTTTTTTAATTGGAGGCTAATTACTTTACAATGTTGTGGTGGTTTTTGCCATACATTCACATTAATCAGCCATGGGTGTACATGTGTTTCCCATCCTGACTTTCCCTCCCACCTCCTGCCCATCCCATCCCTCAGGGTCATCCCAGTGCACCAGCCCTGAGCACCCTGTCTCATGCATTGAACCTGGACTGGCGATCTGTTTCACATATGATAATATACATGTTTCAACGCTATTCTCTCAAATCATCCCACCCTCGCCTTCTCCCATAGAGTCCAACAGTCTGTTCTTTACATCTGTGTCTCTTTTGCTGTCTCAGAGACATTCCTTTGCCAACAAAGGTCCGTCTTGTCAAAGCTATGGTTTTTCCAGTCGTAATGTATGGATGTGAGAGTTGGACTATAAAGAAAGCTGAGCACCAAAGAATTGATGCTTTTGAACTGTGGTGCTGGAGAAGACTCTTGAGAGTCCCTTGGACTGCAGGGAGATCCAACCAGTCCATCTTAAAGGAAATCAGTCCTGAATGTTCATTGGAAGGACTGATGCCAAAGCTGAAACTCCAATACTTTGGCCACCTGATGTGAAGAGCTGACTCATTTGAAAAGACCCTGATGCTGGGAAAGATTGAAGGTAGGAGGAGAAGGGGACGACAGAGAATGAGATGGTTTAATGGCATCACCGACTCAATGGACACGAGTTTGAGTAAACTCCAGGAGTTGGTGATGGACAAGGAGGCCTGGCGTGCTGCAGTCCATAGGGTTGGAAAGAATTGGACATGACTGAGCCACTGAACTCAACTGAACAAGGTAGCAAGAGGCTCTAAGGACTTGGATCCCTGACATTAGACTTTCCCTTGGACAGGTGTGAGATATTTCTGAAGTGGTCTTATTCATCCAGAGGTAGGAGTAGAAGGGGTCATAAGCAACTCCCAGTCAACTAACTAGAGTAGACGTTTTTAATGATTGTAAAGTGGAAGTACTCTGCGAAGGCAAGTACATGTTATTTACAATCAAAAGATCCAAATGTGATTCTTTTACTACTATCTGTTGACAACATGATTTCCTCAAACCTTATTCTGTTCCTTTATGTTAGTTGATAACACGTTTTATCATATAGCATGTCTGTAGGAAACAGGTAAAATAATATATTTAGCACTACAATACTCACAGAGATTGAAATCCCATTCTCCATATGCCATAGTTAACAATTTCCTTTGTATCTGTTACTCTACAGCTTTATTTTAATGCTTAATAGGAAAAAAACAAAGAGACCATGTATCTTGTTGAAAAGCAGCAGTGAAATGTAGCCAATATTTTCCTTCTTTTATCTGTAGTCTGCTACCAGAAGCAGCTCTCCCCACTCAGCAAATTTTTATTTTTTAGTTCATTTAGAATTTTATATTGGTATTTACCTTCCTATGTCTAAACAATACATGCAACCTATTATCTCCCACCTAGTCAAATTTGTTTCTCTTTTATTTTAGATGTGATTGAGTTCGTTCACACTTCTGCCCTTCCTCCCTTCCACCAAATAAATTGCATCTCACTTTCCAGATACATATTTCATTGTTATTTCTATATCTATATAAATAGTGTCCATTAGTGAGCCAAGAAATAAATTATGACTTATTTGTCTGTTTTGAACAACTGTTTTTGTTTTGATTATTAATAACCATTTCATTTTAAAAACCATTTTTCTGTGAAAATCCAAGTTTTCTACATTTTCCCAGGGCTCTTTAAAAAAGTTTTTCAGTATAACTCATTAAACAGTCAAAAAAACCAGACAATTTATTTGTGTCTTGTTTTTCTTTCTTCTTTTCCCTGAAGATCTCCATTGAGATTTCCATATTCCCCTGTACCAGCCTACATGGTTTGCTTCCTAGACCTACTGTGGAGGTACCATTTTGGAATTTTCCCTCCCCTTTCTTCAACACTGTTTTATTCATCAGACATTCCCCTTGTATTTATTTTTCCTTGGTATATTTCCCAATTTTAGAAGTGCTGATTCTTCAATAAGTTCTTGAAAATCATGCATAACATGGGGAAGGAATGTGTTGTAAACTTAAAATGAAGTGGAGTGAAAAGCTATGCTCCTGGGAGGGATATAGAGGAAACATAAATGATGTTCTTCTGCTTGAAGGATGGAAAGGGATGCTCTGAGCATCCAGTCCACACTCCTCATTGATCACTAGGGGGGAAGGATCAAAAGGAAGTTAGCAGCAAATCCAGAACTAGAACTCCCAACTTCCAATTAACAGCCAAGTCTTTCCTCCACTGTGTCAGGGAGTGTGCTCCATGACTTTTCTGTTTCTTTGCAGTCCCTGCAAAGACACTGTGCTATGTGTCTCATTGAGACTATGACAGTTTTACAGGAAAAAAAGTGGGAAATAAGAATTACAGAAACTGATCAAATTGTACCACTAGTAAGTAGCAGATCAAGACTTCCAAATACACACACACACATACACAGATGAGATCTGCATTTAAATATTTACTGTTTTTAAAAGCCCATTTCTATTCATGAGCTTAAAACATAAAAATTGTTAAGTAACCAAAGACATCCTTTTAAATGTTTCATGAGTTTTCCTTTGTTCAAAATTGGTAATAGTACTAGTGACACTCTGTGATTACTGCCGAGCTCCAGAAGCTCTGCTTTCTGTAAAGGTCAGCCAGAAATTTTCAAAAGGGCAAAGCTGATTCCACACATGAAATGCTTGTGCAGGAGGATGTTAGTGATGGCTTTCTGAATTGTTTCTCTCCTTAAGTGAACCAGTGTTCAAGGTACTTCAAATTCCTAATCTGTGTTTTTTTTTAAAGCCACATTGAGTACAATAAAATTTGCTTCACAATTTAAGGGGAATAGCATTTTCCCTATAAAGCTCAAACATTAGCATAATAGTTAATGGAGTTTCCTGAGCAATGTTGATACAGTATGAACTACTTGGTGAAATAAAAATACATTAACGAGCACAAACTAAATTCACTTTCATTTGTTCAATAACTATATCCTGAATGTCTTCATGCCCGCCACCCTTGTTGACATCCAGCTACACAGATGAGCAAGCTACCCACTGTCTTTAAATGTGGAAATTGCTCAATTAAAAAACACATGTGTAAGCCAGTAACTTAAATACATTGTGAAAACTTCGATAATTGGTTTATAAAGTACCATGTGATATAGGACAATATACAGTATGTACAACTAGGAAATAAAAAATAGAAATAAATAATAATTTATACAGTTTAGTTAGATTAACAAATTAAAAGATGATCACTTAAATGTATTTGCTTAGGTTATTTCTCTTGGGTATACAAGAAGCTGTTGAAACACTGTACCTGGAGTATAGATTAAGGAATTTGGGACAAGATATTTTCTCTTCATTGTGTATAATTTTATGCTAACTGCTAAAAAGCACTGTTTGCCTAAGACGAAAGATGGACATATGGGTTAGTTTTAGGAATTGAAGAAGTCTTTGCAGAATATGTATCACCTGATTTGAGTTGTCACAGATGAAGAAGAGGAACAACGTAATGAAATACAAGAAGGGTTTTCAAGATAATGGGAACAATGTGACATAAATGTCAGAAGTGGGAAATATTAGTACTCTGTTACCGGGGGATGAGGCAAGCCTTGTGAGAGTGAAGCAGGCATGAGAACCAAAGTTGCTTTGGGAAAGCTTTCCGAATTCTGTTAAGACCTTGCAGTTCATTATAAAGAATTGAAAACTGCATGCCTGGGGATGGCAGTACTCACCAGGAAAGAATTTCATTGATTCAAAAGAGTAATGAATTTTCCAGGAAATTCACTTAGTAAGAAGTTCTGTATGTGGTAATGCGTTTTAAGGATTATTGTGCTTGTTAGTAGAAGTAGAATAATTTGACATTGTTTTCAGCCATATGATAGACTCCATTCCTGAAAAACTAACCATTCTAGCATTCTTAAAATATTGGAAAAACAATAGCAAAAGTACATCCAATTCCTCAGTTGAATTTACAAGATATTAAGGGAAATCCCTAAGGGTCAAACTTTTCAGTAGAAGCTGAAAACCTTTGATACTTTAGCTACCCTGTGGGCATTAGTCAATTCTGATCCAATGAGCCTCAAGGGAGAAATGGACAAAAAATGGACCAGACAAGGTCAAGTATTAACGTTGAGACACTTGAAGAGCTAAAACGTCAGTGAAGAATAAAACTCTGTGTGTGTTTGTGTGTCTTTGACTCAGGGCTCTAAAGGCGAGGGTGGGGGGGAGGAAATAAAAAACACAAAAAGTCTTCCCTGAGAAGATAGTCTTTCAGGTTTTCCCTTGCTACTTATCTATGGAGAAGTCATTTATACGGTATGTCATAGATAGCTTGGTAACTACAATTAAACCTAGAGATTGAGTGAGACACTTCTGTTTCTACCAGTTGGTAGACACCAGTCAGCTGATTTTCACAAACTGCCCATGTGATACTAAGATAAGAATGAGAACCACCTTCAAATATATTGCTTTTGAAGGAACCTGTGTTTCTATTGTATGGTTCCAATAAGATCTCCTTGCCTGAGTCTGTAAGTTTGTAAATTTTCTGCCACCCTGTAAACCCATGTCTCCAATACATTTATGTCACTGGTTTCTGGGACTTCAAGTAGACACATAAATGGCTCCTAAGATTTTGAACTTTTTTTTTTTTTTTTTTAGTATTTTTTAGTATTTTATTAGTATATGGCACAAATTAAAATGTGGGAGGAGATGTAAGGTCGAAACGGCCCAATGATGTTAAATAAAAGAACCCAGACACCAAATAGATAATGTAACAGGCTTTAATCGGAGAAGGCAATGGCAAGCCACTCCAGTACTCTTGCCTAGAAAATCCCATGGATGGAGGAGCCTGGTAGGCTGCAGTCCATGGGGTCGCTAAGGGTCGGACACGACTGAGCGACTTCACTTTCACTTTTCACTTTTCACTTTCACACATTGGAGAAGGAAATGGCAACCCACTCCAGTGTTCTTGCCTGGAGAATCCCAGGGACGGGGGAGCCTGGTGGGCTGCCGTCTATGGGGTCACACAGAGTCGGACACGACTGAAGTGACTTAGCAGCAGCAGCAGCAGCAACAGGCTTTAATGGCTAGGCGCCCCCAGGCGGGATTCCGGGACCTAACAGAGCAAGGTCGAAGTCCGCGCCAAACAAAGGCAAGAGGCAACTTATATAGCTTCACAGTAAGGGGCAGCGAAATCTTCCCTGAATGAGGCAAGGTTTGGAATGGTGGTCTCTCATAGGTCAGTTAGCAGGGGGGGCAAGCCTGGATTGGTTGCCCGGTCTGCTCAAGGTTGCGCTGATGCCGGAATAGTTCTTGCTGTTTCTGGGCAGAATGCTGTTTCTGGACAGGAGGTTAGGAGGGGGAGGTTAGGAGAGGGTTGATTTCTACCAGGACACTCCAGTAGTGGGGGAGGGAATGAGAGAATAGAGCACAATGGTCAGAGACCAGCGGGACCGGTTGGAAAGGGAAGAGGGGGAGGAGAAGTCCAACAGTGGCCACTGAGGTCCGACCTTACAGGAGAAAGAATGGGCTCAGTTGATTTCTATTTAAGTAGGGAAACATAGCACATGCAATATTTTTTGATGGTGACTATTGAGATTCTGCTTTTTTAATATGCTATCTGAGTTGGTCATAACTTTCCTTCCAAGGAGTAAGCGTCTTTTAATTTCATGGCTGCAATCAGCATCCACAGTGTTTTTGGAGCCCCCAAAAATAAAGTCTGACACTGTTTCCACTGTTTCCCCATCTATTTGCCATTAAGTGATGGGACCAGATGCCATGATCTTAGTTTTCTGAATGTTGAGCTTCAAGTCAACCTTTTCACTCTCCTCTTTCACTTTCATCAAGAGGCTTTTGAGTTCCTCTTCACTTTCTGCCATAAGGGTGGTGTCATCTGCATATCTGAGGTTATTGATATTTCTCCCGGCAATCTTGATTCCAGCTTGTGCTTCTTCCAGCCCAGCGTTCCTCATGATGTACTCTACATATAAATTAAATAAGCAGGTGACAGTATACAACCTTGACGTACTCCTTTTCCTGTTTGGAACCACTGGGGCTTCCCAGGTGGCCCAGTGGCTAAAGAATCTGCCTGCAATGCGGGAGATGCAAGTTCGATCCGTGGGTCAGGAAGATCCCCTGGATCAGGGCATGGCAACCCACTCCAGTATTCTAGCTTGGAGAATCCAATGGACAGAGGAGCCTGATCGGCTATGGTAGGGTCACAGAGAGTTGGACACGACTGAAGAGACTGAGCACATTGAGATTCCATTTTCCAATTAAGGATAGGTTAGTTTTTCTTTGTGCCTTTCATTGTATTTATTTTACTATATTTATTTATTTAGGCCTTGATATTTATAAATACTGAAGTTCATCGATAGAACTTTGTATTCTCCCTCAGTCATCATCACTGATTTTTCCCGTTTTTTTCATTAAAAGGCTTTGCAGTTATTGTTATATCACAGTTGTTTCATGCAGGCAATACCCTACTGCAATTGGCAATGCATTTTTCTTAAGGATGAAGTTCCTGAGGACCTAATGACACCTTATTTAATCATGGTACACCAATGCAGGGACAATTCAATTCCCTGGGTCTCTGCTTTACAAGGTATCATGTTTATTACTCTCAATCATGTGCATCTCCTGTAATGAGGAAATCAGGATGCAAAATGATATTTTATGATGCAAATGTTATGTGCCTATTAACACCTGGAAGTTTCCCTGAATCAATTATTCAAGTACGTTCTTTCATACATAATCTAAGACTCTCAAAAACATTTTGGTCAGGTCACCATAAGAAACAACAACAAAAAAATCTCATTCCAATCAGATATGTTTGACACCTTTCTGATATTTCATTCTGCTATATATACAAAATAAAGAAAAGCAAAATGTTGAAGAGATATTTGCATACCCATGTTCACTGCAGCATTGTTGACAATAGCCAAGAAGTGGAAGCAACACAGATCATCTTGTAGGGGGATAACTGGATAAACAAAAGGTGGCATACACATACAATGAAATATTTTTGTTGTTGTTTAGTGTCTAAGTCATGTTTACTCTTTGTGACTCCATGAACTGTAGCCTACCAGGCTTCTCTGTCCATGGGATTTCCCAGGCAAAAATACTGGAGTGGGTTACCATTTCCTTCTCCAGGTTATCTTCCCAACTCAGGGACTAAATCCATGTCTCCTGCTTGGCAGGCAAATTCTTTACCACTGAGCCACCTGGAAAGCACAATGAAATATTCTTCTCTCTTAAAAGGAAAAAAAAAAAAAAAGACATCCTATAGTTCATATGCTACAATACTGATGAACCTGGAGGACATTATGCTGAGTGAAATAAAGAGACATATAAACACTGTATGATTCCACTTAAATGAGATGCCTAGAGTATTTACAATCATGGAAACTGATATTTTAGGTAAAAAATGTCACAGTTTCTAAACAGTTGCATGTCAAATTTCTGATATCTTTATTTGATATTTTCGGGTTAGGAAAAGTGAGAACTAGCATTTCATCAACAACTGCTCTATGTCATACATTATAGTCAGTAATTGTCTCACGTGTTTATTATTTTTCTGAATGAACGCACATCTCCCTTTTAGAGTTGAGGAAATGAAAAAGTACCTAAAACTGATGATGTCCTAGTATCATATATCTGGTCAGAGGGTAAATAAATGATCGACTCAAGATCCCAAGTCTAACTTTCCCCAGTAGAAACATACTAACAAGAAATTGACAGGCCTAAAATAGACAGAAATTGGTGTCTGAAACCCAGCCAGGTTCTAAACTGATTGCTCAGATCTGATTCAAAGGTAACACTGTGGAGAATGGAGAGTGGATCTCGGATGTGTTCTAGGGATAGAAATCATCCTACTCCCCCAAAAAAAAGAAACCTTTTCACAAGTCCAGATAGGGTAACTAAAATCTAATTGCCACGTTAATCAGAATCAGGTGAACCAGAGAAGTAGAATTGAGCACCATGCCAAAAGTCACAAATCAAGGATAGCTGCCTCATCCCAGCTGGGTACACTCCAAGTCATGGAGCAGAAACCATATGAAACTTCTGAAATCTTCTGGATTTTGGACCCAGTTCTGTTTAAATATTATGAGTATTTAGTATGTCATCCAAAGTGGACCATTTCTGACAGTGAAAGGGGGCCCTATTCATAACTAGAGTTGGAGGTAAAACTCCTAAACCAGGATGGCTCCAGCAAAGTCTATATGTATTGATCATACATGTGTAATGGTTCAGTTCAGTTCAGTCGCTCAGTTGTGTCCGACTCTCCGCGACCCCATGAATCACAGCACGCCAGGCCTCCCTGTCCATCACCAACTCCCGGAGTACACTCAAACTCATGTCCACAGAGTCGGTGATGCCATCCAGCCATCTCATTCTCCGTCGTCCCCTTCTCCTCCCGCCCCCAACCTTTCCCAGCATCAGAGTCTTTTCCAGTGAGTCAACTCGTCACATGAGGTGGCCAAAGTATTGCAGCTTCAGCTTTAGCATCAGTCCCTCCAATGAACACCCAGGATTGATCTCCTCTAGAATGGACTGGTTGGAACTCCTTGCAGTATAAGGGACTCTCAAGAGTCTTCTCCAACACCACAGTTCAAAAGCATCGATTCTTCGGCGATCAGCTTTCTTCACAGTCCAACTCTCACATCCATACATGACCACGGGAAAAACCATTGCCTTGACTAGACAGACCTTGGTTGGCAAAGTAATGTCTCTGCTTTTTAATATATTATCAAGATTGGTCATAACTTTCCTTCCAAGGAATAAGCGTCTTTTAATTTCATGGCTGCAATTAGCACCTGCAGTGATTTTGGAGCCCAAAAAAATAAAGTCTGACACTATTTCCACTGTTTTTCCATCTATTTCCCATGAAGTGATGGGACCAGATGCCATGATCTTTGTTTTCTGAATGTTGAGCTTCAAGCCAACCTTTTCACTCTCCTCTTTCACTTTCATCAAGAGGCTTTTGAGTTCCTCTTCACTTTCTGCCATAAGGGTAGTGTCATCTGCATATCTGAGGTTATTGATATTTCTCCCAGCAATCTTGATTCCAGCTTGTGCTTCTTCCAGCCCAGCGTTCCTCATGATGTACTCTGCATATAAGTTAAATAAGCAAGGTGACAATATACAACCTTGACGTACTCCTTTTCCTATTTGGAACCAGTCTGTTGTTCCATGTCCAGTTCTAACTGTTGCTTCCTGACCTGCATGCAGGTTTCTCAAGAGGCAGGTCAGGTGGTCTGGGATTCCCATCTCTTTCAGAATGTCCCACAGTTTATTGTGATCGACACACTCAAAGGCTTTGGCATAGTCAATGAAGCAGAAATAGATGTTTTTCTGAAACTCTCTTGCTTTCTCCATGATCCAGTGGATGTTGGCAATTTGATCTCTGGTGCCTCTGCCTTTTCTAAAACCTGCTTGAACATCTGGGAGTTCACGGTTAACATACTGCTGAAGCCTGGCTTGGAGAATTTTGAGCATGACTTTACTAGCGTGTGAGATGAGTGTAATTGTGCGGTAGTTTGAGCATTCTTTGGCATTGCCTTTCTTTGGGATTGGGATGAAGACTGACCTCTTCCAGTCCTGTGGCCACTGCTGAGTTTTCCAAATCTGCTGGCATATTGAGTGCAGCACTTTCACAGCATCATCTTTCAAGACTTGAAATAGCTCAACTGGAATTCCATCACCACCACTAGCTTTGTTAGTAGTGATGCTTTCTAAGGCCTACTTGACTTCACATTCCAAGATGTCTGGCTCTAGGTCAGTGTAATGGTAGGCCACTCCTAACAGGGCTTCAGAGCTTGTGAAGGAGGAAACAGACAGAACAGGTTCCATCTTGAAAGCAGGACTCCATCTTTGGCTGGACTATGTGGACTTTGAGCTATATTCCCAATATCTATGCAAACGACATACCAACTGGAAAAACAGACCCCCAGATGGAAGAACCCCAGGGCTCATACCTAGACTCTCCATTGCCTAAAAGAATATCCTAATTATCTGTATAACCAAATAGAATCATAAATTCTATTATGCTTATTGGGGTATGACCACAGGCCTATTGATAATTGTCCACTGTTAACTACCTAGGCTTAAGGCATATGAATTACAGGTTAACTTTGATTATATCTTTCTCTTACTTTGTTCAGACTAGTTTCAGGGAATCTGGGGAGGTGGGTTTGGGCATGTACACTTAGGGTATATAAGGTTTTCACAAATGCTGGTCGGGGTCCTTGGCTAAGAGGAGACTCTGCCTTGGGCCTGCAGGTGTAATAAACTGTACTTCACTATCTGCATCGTCCTTCTGAGTGAGTTTGTTTCCCAGAACGTGTGGCTACAACATTTGGTGCATTGACTGGGAAACTCCTCACTCTGAGGAGACAGGTCTCATTTGAAGCCACCCCGAGGCTTTGTGGCTTGAATCTCCTAGAGCAGGGAAGGCGCCTCACCCCTTTGGAAGAATTCAGCCTTTCAACGCCTGGTTTTTTCGCTTTGGCAGGTAGTGAACGGCAGCAAGAGAACTGAGGGCACAGGTGAGGAGGAACCCCCACCATCAGAGTGGAAGGGGGGCCTGATCACCCCCCTGGGAGGGACTAGAAGGAGTGGGGACCCACAGGAGCCTGGAATAGACTGGCGGCAATTGCTTGGTACACAGGTCGACGAGCATGTTAGGGCTTAGAAAGGAAATTTGTGAAGGTCATTTAGGAGGTGGTGTCCACGCTGCCTTGTGGAAAATTATTACCAAGCAATCGCCAGGGGATTTTTATGAAAAGAAACTTGGTCCCTGTGTGCTCGTATTCTGCCCTCCCCCAGGAGGTGTCCCATCTGCTGTGAACTTCTTGACTCCCTCGGAATTGTCAGGCTAGAAGCAGGGGAATACATAAGTGAGTACGAATTGGCTTTTCTGGAGATGGCCTAGGACGTGGGATATTTAACCCATCTGTGTTTCCATCCGCCCCCGATCAAGTCCACCAAAGCAGAACAGACTTTGAAAGTTAAGGGAGAAATAGTCTTGGACCATGTGGTGTTCTGGTTCAGCCGTGCTGACCAGCAGGTGAAGACACGCCTATCCCTCTTCTCCCTTTGGGATCTAGCAGTTAAGGCTCTTCTCCCCCCAATTAGAAAGGAAGAAGAATGGCAATTTAAGTGTTTCATTGAGTGGAAATATCAGAATTTATAGGGTACCGAGAACTTTGTCGACAGAACGAAAAGGAAAAGTAGAAGAAGGTCCGAGAAGGTAAGCAAGATGGGGGTAAGTGAATCTAAGGCAACTGTTGCCGGGAGCCAGCGAGGGAAATCCTACCCATGGCAAAGGTCGATTGGGGAAGAGGCCTGACAGGCAAAGGCTAATCAGGGCTCGAGGAGCCCCCTGGACTTACCTGAGCATCTACCCCAAAGAAAACTGGAGTCTGACTGCTTTACTATCTTACACCTCTTACCAAGTCCTCTAATACTTACAGGGGCTTCCCCCCAACCACCTTTCTCTGAAAACATTAATTCAGAGCTGTAGTTTAAAAGTTCTCCTCGGCTTAATAGGAGTGCTCCAATCCAAGCCCCTCTGATAGCTTTCTAACTTGCATGACAAGTTTATCCGGGCTCCTAAAATGCAGGAATCTGTTGAAGAAGTTAAAATCACTAGAATAGTACTAGAAAAGATTTCATTGTTGAATCAATGCTTGCTGCAGTTTCCTCTATTGTATCCTTGGAAATATATTAACCCTTTGATTTAACCACATCAGATCTTAAGTTAATAAATTCCTTTCTTGCAGCTCACTACACCGGTGCCTTATAGGAATGTAACTTTGTTATGTGTCTACCACCTAACTTTAGGAAAGTCACCTTAAAAGAAAAGTCTTTTACTTGCTAACCTATTGTTAGGAGAGAGGGCCATAAACTGTTAGCAGGCCCCCTGGCCAGAAGAGGATGTAAACCACCTAAAACTTTTATCACAAGACACACAAATAAGCCCTGATCCTGATAAGGGTCAAGACTGCTGACCCCACGCGATTTTGGCATGACTCTACCTCCCTTTCTCTGTTTCTTATGCGCATAACTTAGGGTATAAAAGCAGCACTGGAAAATAAAGTTTTGGGCCTTGCTCACTGAAGCTTGGTCTCCCCGTGTCGTTCTTTCTCTTTTTCCATCCTTTTCTCTATTCTCCTTTTTCTGGTTGAGATCCTTGGAGCACTGGGCCCTCTGAGTTTACTTATCTGCCTGGGCTTCTAAGACCCACTCGAGGGGGTGCCCTGGTGGGGTGCCTCAAGTGATTCGAGAGGGCGCCTGCGGCCTACGTAAACAGAGCAAGCCCCGTGCTGGGGTTTTATTGGTTTCCAGCGTAAACCAAGGAATCATCAGCCCCTGTCTCTCTCTCTCTCTCTTTCTCTCTCTCTCTCTCTGACGCCGACGCCGTTCATCCCGAGGATACCCTGGGTCATATCGGGGCTGGACCCCGATAAACTGTATTGGAGTGCATGATTAAAAATTTAAAGAAGGGATTTGGAGAAGACTTTGGGGTGATGATGACACCTAACCACCTCCACAAACTCTGTGTGGAAATTAAATAGGGCTGCCGGAGCTCAGAGATATCAGGTCCCCAAAAGCCCACGGTAACCTTAAAAGTGGGGCACCAAAACACTGACTTCATGGTGTATACAGGAGCACAACTGTCCGTAGTAACAAAACCCATGGCACCACTGTCCAAAAAGACTGCCGCTGTAACTGGGGTATCGGGAGAAGAGATGATTACATCGTTTTGCCAGCCCAGAAAATGTCAGATGGGGGGACACCAAGTGATTCATGAATTCCTCTACATTTCTGAGTGCCCAGTACCCCTGTTGTGAAGAGACTTGCTCTCCAATCTAGGAGCACAAGTGACTTTCTCCCCTGAGGAGAGGCCCACCTTCCGGATGGACACTATGACTTATTTGCTCTCTCTCTCTCAATACCACCCCAAGATGAGTGGAGGTTGCATGAGCCTCGGAAGGAAGAACCGGGTGGGCCGGAAGAGCATGAGAGAGAGCTGACTCAATTATTCCCTGAGGTCTGGGTGGAAGACAACCCCCTTCCCCCCAGGCTAGCTAAACATCAAGCCCCAGTAATAATAGAACTCAAACCAGGCACCATCCCAATTAGAAAGCACCAGTACCTGCTTTCTCTTCTTTTGTTCAGACTAGTTTCAGGGAATCTGGGGAGGTGGGTTTGGGCACGTACACTTAGGGTATATAAGGTTTTCACAAATGCTGGTCGGGGTCCTTGGCTAAGAGGAGACTCTGCCTTGGGCCCGCAGGTGTAATAAACTGCACTCCACTATCTGTATTGTCCTGAGTGAGTTTGTTTCCTGGAACACGTGGCTACAACACTTATTCTGATGCCAGTTAATAACTGTCCACATTCCACCAATTTCTCAGGTCACAGTTGCTCCTAAAATTGTATCCTGTAATGCCCTAGACAAACTTGGAAATCTTGTTTCCACAAAGGCCAACGTTTCTACATTCTCTAAATTTTTTTCTATTAAAAGGAAAGCCAACTTTCTTGCCAAATAACAAGGAAGAAATCATGAACCCTCTGTCACTGGGGGGAAATGAGAAGTTTCAGAAAGAGAGTAATTTATCTCATGTGTAAAGTCAACAATTAGTTTCAAAGGTATAAGAAAAATCAATGCAGGGCTCCTACAATCTGAGATAGATCCTCATCATCAATAGAAAACTTTAGGAGAAGGGATGACAAAATAGGCCTGAGATTCCCGGATGTTTATTTCCCTTTCACAAATTAACATTTCATAATATTAACTCTTCATTGTTCTGTTGAGGAAATTTTCTGACAGTTGCTTCTCTGAGGCTGGCAAAGGAAAACTGTATTATTTACCTTCCTTGAAAAGTTAAAAGGAGAAAACAAGTGAAGGACCTGGAATGATCAACCTCCATTCACCATTTGGGTCCCCAAATCTGAGCTATATTCTTAGGCATCGCTTGGTTTTGTACGTTTACCCTCTACTCCAAGTTTGGTAAATGTTTGGGAATTAAATAATATCGATGCAGCAACAATGTTTCCATTTCTGCGAGCCCAGAATATATTATCACTAATGAGAGCCAACAGCAACACAAAATGACTGCAATGAATCCTATCTTGAGTCATAAAAACGAACTCTGATGTTGTGGATAACTTCTTAACTCTATCATTGGAAAATGTAGAATTCCTTTTGGAGGTCTAAAACACTGAGTGTAGCTCTCAAAGCTCCATCACTAAGTATATTAGGAAGCAGGGGATCCCTGCTTTAATAACCCGTTGAGACCAATGTCTTCATTTGAGAGAGAAGAGAAGTGAGTCTCAGAGAGGAAGGAATAGTCTCACTCAGCGTCATGACCCTAGCAAAGATCAGAGTCAGAACCAGAGGCTGGGTCAGGCTGAGTCCTGCTATTTTGCATTCGAATCAGCCTTTTGCCCTCATAGTGGTCATTGTCACTCTGATACCTGCCAGTACTTCTAATTTTAGTATCACTGTTTTTCTTCTAAATATGCAATCCTTTAATCTATCGAGTCTCCTATGGTAATACTGACCTTCTCCTCTGGTCTTAGTTTTTCTGTGTGTATTATGTTGGCCTCTTTGCACCCTCTACTTATAAATGCATCTATGTAGTTTAACGTTTGATAACATGCCTGTTAAATAAAGCAAGCTTAAGAAAATATCTCTGATCTTTCTTATTTCCATTATATTTCCCTATATTGATAAATTTAAAATAAAAGTGCACAAAATTTTTAATGAAATAGTAGCAAAAAAAAAAGATATTTTAAACCTTTTTTTAATATTATAATGGTCAAATTCATATTTTAAAGAAAACAAAACTGAGAGTCATATAGAAGATGCTTTATAAATGCACCCCAGATTTTGGCAACAGTCTTTCAGCTGGTTTCTTGGCCAACAGCCACTATCTTTTCCATTTCATTTCCATCCAACTGCTGAATTGATCTTCCTAAAATGCAGAATGCATCATTTCATTTACTAGTCTAATTGCCTTCTATGACTTTCTATTGCTCAGAGAAGAGAAGATGAATTTATTAACTTTGAGGTCCTTCTATACTCTGCCTTAATCTCATCTTTCTACCTTTGCTGCCTGTCTCTAGTACCTGCCAAAAGAAACATACGATGCTTCAGCAGAAAAAAAGTCCTTAATATACCATGACTCCCTCAGTGATTGCACACATTACTTCTCCCTCAAATTTGTCTTTTTTGAGTAAGAAATTATTTTTCACTCTTTGAGATCAAAGTCAAATTTTAGAATTCCTAAGGTCTTCTCCAATTATGAATTCTTCCTTTCCCTAATCATATATTCACTCAAAAAATATTATTGTGTGTTTTCTTCAGCTCCAGACCCTCTTTGAGATGTCAGAGAGAACATGTGGCAAGACACGAAAATTGTCCCCTTGTAACACATTCCAGAGGGTAGAAAAAATAGGAAATTAATAAATAAATAAGCAATACATTTTAAAATGGTGACAAGTACTATGAAAAAGTATGAGCAGAGCAAGAGTGAAAAATACCAAGGAAGAGTGAAGAGCACCATGAACTTGATTATTAGGGAGATGTCTCTGAGGAAATGATCCTTGAATGAGCAAATGGAGACAGAGTGGTACAGACAGAGGTTTAAATAAATGTAAAAAAATTACAAAGGACTTAAGTGTGACCAAGTCTCTTAAAAAAATAAACAATGACAGAAGGAAGATATTTTGATTAAAATGTGGTAAGCCAATGGAAATGAAACTGATACCTTGCTCTCCAGGAGGGAGAAGAAAGTCTGTGCATTTTCCTCCTTCAGTGTTCTTATAACTATTTTATATAATATTATCAAAACATTTTTCATATTTATTTTGCTTTGTATGCTTCAATGTCTAGCTTCCCTACCAGACTGGGAAATATTTTCATATGAGTATAACTTGTACATTTTATTTTGTTCCCCTGTGCCTAGAATGGCCAGAGAAAACACATAGGATGTGTAGATCATCTTTCTGTTCATTTATGCATTTCTTTATTCCATATTTATTTATTGAAAAGCCCAGTAGGTATCAGGTACCACGTGGAGACACCAAAGATAAACTGGTGACTAAATATTATCACAGTCCTGGCTTTAGTTATAGAATTTACAAACTTGTAGGAGATTCACCAAATAACTACATTGACACATTTAACATTAAAATCACAATAGGGAACATAAAGAAGAGAGATATATGTCACAATCAGAGACAAGTGTCTAAAGAGGTGGAGTCTAGGCTACCATATCAACAGGGGCTTATTACATGAAAGTTAGGACCGAAATATCTTAAGTAAAGGCTAGAAGGGGAGGATGGGATTCAAGGCACTAAAATAGAGTTAGCTTTGCACACAATGTAAAGGATTTTGGCTTTTACCCTAAGAACAATAGTAAGTCATTTGTTTCATCTCAAGTAACCATCCAAGCATTAATTAATTCAGCTTGGTGAGGACCTACATTATGGCAAATCTGTCTTAATGTTCTTACACTCTTCTACAACCATAAAATATTTAAAAAATTTCAAGCTAATGTAATCCCCTTGACCTGTGTTCATGTCACTCAGGTGGCTTTTATTGCCCCCCAATATGCAGTATTATCACCTGTCTTTGTGCCTTTGAACTTCTGTGCATTTGTGCTGCCACACATAAATGAATTCTTGATTGGCACACAACATGAGATAAAGAATCCTTTGAAGGGTCATGTGTACAGGATTTATGATCTGAGGTTATCAATGACAATTGGATATCTGTCTTGACCAACCAGAAATTGTTACTAGTCTAGATCTGGATACAAGGCTTTATGGTACATTTGCAAGGTTTTCCTTCATTTAAAAAAATTCTGATAAAGTTGGCATACACAGAAATGCATGATCTCTGCCAATCATAATTAAAAGTTATGATCCTGCTAGGGTCTTAATAACAGGACTCAAGATTTGGAAGACTATATCTCTAGCCCAAACCAGCCCATATCTTGCACATAGTTTATATAGTCAGACATATACAGAGCTTCTAAGAAATAATTTAAGTATCTTGCAAGAAAAAAAAAGATGAAATGAATCGAGTAATGTCACATACTGGGCACAATGTTCTAGCTTTATTATGACAATAGTCAGGGCTTCTCCACAAGATGTGGTTGTTTTATTGAACCCTGCTGACCACTAACTCTGACAAAACTCGAGAAATGCCTATGGAAAAGTATAAACAAAAAAAGAAGTGGCAAAAATAAAGAAAAATTACAGAATATATCCTCTTGATTTGTCTTTTTCTCTGAGCATAAACAGATTTTTCATTTGTTAGGAGATGTACATATATGAGGAAGCGAATCCTGCATGTTCTTTATTTATTCATGATAGTGGGATTTTGCAACCTTGGAACTCTTGACATTTGGGGCCAGATAATGTGTTGTTTGGAGCTGCTTTTGCACAGTACCATTTTTTATCAGACTCTCTTACCACCACCCAATAGATGCCCCTACCATTCTTCAGCCCCCTAGTTGTGTCTTCATATATCACCAAAAGTTCCCTGGGGTCAACAGGAAGAATCACTACATTATGAAATGAATTGAGGGTCTGATGTGAACAAAGAAATGTACTAAATAATTCATTTTCCCAATTGCTGTTGTTCAGTCTATAAGTTGCATCCTACTCTTTATGATCCCATGGACTGCAGCACTCCAGGCCTTCCTGTCCTTCACTATTTCCCACAGTTTGCTCAAACTCATGTTAAAAGTTTCCCATATTCTTTATGCCTTTATTTTGGTATCGATGTATGAAGCACAGGAGACTGTGTATATGTGTACCTTGCAATGCAATTCTTATATTATCTCATTTGATTCTCCCACCTATTATTGACTCAGAATGTATCCTCTTACTTTCAATTCATGATGAACTAAGATTCAGAGAAATTACATAACTTGCTGACTGCAGCCATGAAATTAAAAGACGCTTATTCCTTGGAAGGAAATTATGACCAACCTAGATAGCATATTAAAAAGCAGAGACATTACTTTGCCAACATAGGTCCATGGAGGATGGGTTTGAGTGAACTCTGGGAGTTGGTGATGGACAGTGAGGCCTGGCGTGCTGTGATTCATGGGGTAGCAAAGAGTCGGACACGACTGAGCAACTGAACTGAACTGAAGATTCAGAGAAATTACATAACTTGCTTAAATATAAACTATAACAGGAAGAGTCAAGATAAAACTCAATAATCTCATATATTCAGTTCAGTTCAGTCGCTCAGTCATGTCTGACTCTGCAACCCCATGAATCACAGCACGCCAGGCCTCCCTGTCCATCACCAACTCCCGGAGTTCACTCAAATTCATGTCCATCGAGTTGGTGATGCCATCCCACCATCTCATCCTCTGTCGTCCCCTTCTCCTCCTGCCCCCAATTCCTCCCAGCATCAGGGTCTTTTCCAATGAGTCAACTCTTCGCATGAGGTGGCCAAAGTATTGGAGTTTCAGCTTTAGCATCAGTCCTTCCAATGAACACCCAGGACTGATCTCCTTTAGAATGGACTGGTTGGATCTCCCTGCAGTCCAAAGGACTCTCAAGAGTCTTCTCCAACACCACAGTTCAAAAGCATCAATTCTTTGGTGATTTGCTTTATTCACAGTCCAACTCTCACATCCATACTTGGCCACTGGAAAAACCATAGCCTTGACTAGATGGACCTTTGTGGCCAAGTAATGTCTCTGCTTTTTAATATGCTATCTAGGTTAGTCATAACTTTCCTTCTAAGGAGTAAGTGTCTTTTAATTTCATGTCTGCAATCACCATCTGCAGTGATTTTGGAGTCCAGAAAAATAAAGTCTGCCACTGTTTCCACTGTTTTCCCATCTATTTCCCATGAAGTGATGGGAACGGATGCCATGATCTTAGTTTTCTGAATGTTGAGCTTTAAGCCAACTTTTTCACTCTCCTCCTTCACTTTCATCAAGAGGCTTTTGAGTTCCTCTTCACTTTCTGCCATAAGGGTGGTGTCCTCTGCATATCTGAGGTTATTGATATTTCTCCTGGCAATCTTGATTCCAGCTTGTGCTTCTTCCAACCCGGCGTTTCTCATGATGTACTCTGCATATAAGTTAAATAAGCAGGGTGACAATATACAGCTTTGACATACTCCTTTTCCTATTTGGAACCAGTCTGTTGTTTCATGTCTATTTCTAACTGTTGCTTCCTGACCTGCATATAGTTTCTCAAGAGGCAGGTCAGGTGGTCTGGTATTCCCATCATATATACAATCAAATGTGATACCTAAGTTTTACAACTAAAACTTTGAAAATCACTAACATTACTTATATTTCATATCAACTCTATAAATAATAAAGGTATCTCATATAAATAAATGATAAATTTATAAAGCTCTTTCAGGTCATATTTTCCTCATAACAACCCTATAGCAGCACAGCAGGGGTTCTTATGCTCATATTATAGCTGAAGAAACTGAGGGTCAGTAACACTAAATGACTTATATAAGAATTTATAGTTTGATGTAATAGAAACTGGATTCATCTAATATATACATATGCACATTTTCATGTGTGTGGATATCTGTCTGAATATGTTGACCACTGAACAGGTCTCTACATATTAATGTTGAGCTCATTTCACAGCATCCCAGCAAATGGAAAGTGAAATCCCTTTTTCTAGGAAAGAGAAAAACAATGTTTTATTCTTCTCTACTTTGTAAGCATTAGAAATGTATTTGTAGACATGCTTTTAAAATTAGATTTCTCATTTCTTGATCATAGAGAAGGAAGGAGATGTTATTATCTTTTCTTCAATATAAAACCACATGAATGACCATAAATACACACAAACCCTAATGCAGAATTGCAGATTTCATGGGAATGGTAGAGATGTGTGCAGAAGAAGTGTAAGAAAGGTGTTGGGGTGAAGAATGAAAATAATTCACTTAAGAAACAGTAAAATCCAGTAAGAATGGAAGGTTAATACTAAAATCTATGGGAAATATCATCAGACTTTTGGGTGGGATACATGAGGGGAATTTCTATGGTTTGGTTCTAGAACAAATCCACTTGGCAGTTTAAATCAAGGGAAAATTCAGAAACCTAAGAGTTAGGAGATATTTCTTGGAGAAATATACAGAATTATTTAAAGAGGAAAAGTCCAAGAAGATTAACTAGATTTACTGCAGGAATACAAGCATGTAATCAATGCAGGGATAGGCTAAAACAATCCAAAATTTTACTTCTTTTTTTGGCCTGAATTTTCTATCATTATGGTATCTTGTAATTTAATGGGGCTTCCCTGGTGGCTCAGAGGTTAAAGCGTCTGCCTGCAATGCGGGAAATCTGGGTTTGACCCCTGGGTCAGGAAGATCCCCTGGAGAAGGAAATGGCAACCCACTCCAGTATTCTTGCCTAGAGAATCCCATGGATGGAGGAGCCTGGTGGGCTATAGTCCGTGGGGTCGCAAAGAATCATACACAACTGAGCGACTTCTGAGTACAACTATTTCATGTTTTAGGGAATACTCTTCTATAGATGTCCCTTAGAGGACTTTCCTGGTGGCCCGTGGTTAAAGGTTTGCCTGGGGACCATGCTTCCATCCTTGGACCAGGAAAATTACACATGCCTTAGGGGCGACTAAGACAGCCACAACTACTGAGCCCACGAGCTCAAATATGAAGCCCATGTGCCCTAGCCCATGCTCCACATCAAGAGAAGTTACTGCAATGAGAAGCCTGCATGCTGCCAGCTAGAGAGGAGCTTCCCCCGCATTGTAACTAGAGAAAGCCCACACACAGCAATGAAGATTCAATGCACACAAATAAATAAATAAATAAAATCTTAAAATCCTCCTTTAAAAAAGTAATCTACTAGGTGAAGGTGGATACTGATATTGTTCCAATCTTCTGTATCCTTACTGGTTTTCTGTTTGTTCTATCAATTATTGAGAATAGTATGGGGATCTCTGATTATATTGTAGATTTATCTATTTCTCTGTACAGCTTTATCATTTTTGATTCATGTGTTTCAAAGTTCTGTTATTAGGTGAATAAATGTTTAGAAAAAATTGGCTTCTTTATAATTATGCAATGACCATCTTTATCTATGAGAACATTTACTCTGACAGCTACTGATTTTAATATTATATAATAATAATTAAAATTAATATCTAGGTTTCCTTCAGTTAGTGTTAGCATGGCATACCTTTTTCTATTCTTTTAACTTAAATTAGTTAAACGAAAGAGTACTTCTTGCAGCCAACATATAGGTGGGTCTTGTTTTCAGCCTATGGGGTATTTAGTGTTTGCTTTTAATTTAAATATTTATCTCATTAGCTTTATGTCTATCAATGTAGTACTTTATTTGTCTATGCCCCTTCTGTTTATGGCTCATTATCCCCTCTTCTTCTGCTTTCTTTTCAATTAATGTAACTTGTTTTTTTGGTTCCGTTCTATCTCCTTTTGTGGGATTTAGTAGTTATAACTCTTTGCTTGTTATTTTACTGGTTTCTGTAGGGTTTATAGCAACCATTCTAACCTTTCCAACATTTCCTTTCAGTGATGCATCTTCACGTCTAACATAAGAAACTTACAACTGTATACTTATACCCTTCCCTTCCAGGAAATAAGTGTTCTTGTCATGTAATTTGGTTCTATATATTATTATTTTTGTATAAACAGTCAATTGTGTTTTAAAGAAATTTAAATAAAAGGAAACTAGCTTGTATTTTGAAGAAGGCAATGGCACCCCACTCCAGTACTCTTGCCTGGAAAATCCCATGGACAGAGGAGCCTGGAAGGCTGAAGTCCATGGGGTCACTGAGGGTTGGACACAGCTGAACGACTTCTCTTGCACTTTTCACTTTCATGCATTGGAGAAGGAAATGGCAACCCACTCCAGTGTTCTTGCCTGGAGAATCCCAGGGACGGGGGAGCCTGGTGGGCTGCCGTCTATGGGTCGCACAGAGTCAGACACAACTTAAATGACTTAGCAGCAACAGCAGCTTGTATTTTACCCACGTAGTTGTTTTCAGGGTTCTCTATTCCTTTTCGTCTCGAGGTATATTTCCAAATGGTACATTTTTCTTCTGTCTGAAGGGCATGTTTATAACATTTCTTAGAATGTGAGCCCTTTGGTGATTACTCTTTAAGCTTTTGCATGTCAGAAAAGTATTTCTATTTTTATGGATATGTTTGCTGGATAAAGAATTCTAGGCTTTATCTTTGTGTGTGCATATGTGTGCACAATGTGTACTTTTAAGATTTTCTCTCTATAACCAGTTTTGAGAAATCTGAATATGATTTGCTTTTGTGCTGCTCTTGGATCTGTGTATCTTTAATTTTAATCAAAATTTGAAATTCTTCAGCCATTATTTTTTAAAGCATATTTTTCTGTATTCTGTCTGGCTTCAAGAACAACTACATGTATATTAGGTTGGTTTAAATTGTCTCACAACTCACTGGTTGTTTTTAAAATTCTGTTTCTCTATTTTCTTTTAAAAAATAATTGTTATTGCTTTATCATCAAATTTACTATTCATTTCTTTGGAAATATCTAATATTCTATAACTTCCATCTACTCTATATTTCTCCTCAGACATTATAACTTAAAGGAACAGACTGTTGAACGCTGTGGGAGAAGGTGAGGGTGGGATGATTTGAGAGAATAGCACTGAAACATCTATATTATCATAGGTGAAATAGATCACCAGTCCAGGTTCATTGCATGAGACAGCGTGCTCAGGGTTGGTGCACTGGGATGACCTTGAGGTATGGGATAGGGAGGGAGGTGGGAGGGGGATTCAGGATGAGGAACACATGTACACCCATGGCTGATTCATGTCAATGTATGGCAAAAACCACTACAATATTGTAAAGTAATTAGCCTCCAATTGAAATAAATAAATTTAAAAAGATTAAAAAAATTTTCATCCTGTAAAAATTTATCTTTTTAACATCTCTAATATTTCCACCTATCTTTGGTTTCATATTAAGGTACAGTCATAATGAGTATCTTAATGTTCTTGCCTACTAAATCTAATATCCATGATACTTCTGGATCTCTTTCCATTTATTTACCATCTAGTAATAGAGTCCACATTTTTTTGCATGCCTGGTAATCTTATTGTATACTAAACATAAAAACAAAAGTGAAGGCACTCAGTTGTGTCCGACTCTTTGCTACCCCATGGACTATACAGTCCCTTGAATTTTATAGGCCAGAATACTGGAGTGGGAAGCCTTTCCCTTCTCCAGGGGATCTTCCCAATCCAGGGATCAAACCCAAGTCTCCCACATTGCTTGTGGATTCTTTACCAGCTGAGCCACAAGGGAAGCCTATAGTGGATTTTATTTTGTTGAGTGTTAGAGCTTTCTCTAATCTCACATAATACTGTTAAGCCTAATTATGGGACATAGTTCAGAAACTTGGAAGCAGTTTGGTCCTTCTGGGTCTTAATTTTATGGTTTTTTTGTTTGTGTGTGTGTAGAACTAACCAATGTTGCTGCTGCTGCTGCTGCTGCTGCTGCTAAGTCACTTCAGTCGTGTCCGACTCTGTGTGACCCCATAGACGGAAGCCCACCAGGCTCCCCCGTCCCTGGGATTCTCCAGGCAAGAACACTGGAGTGGGTTGCCATTTCCTTCTCCAATGTGTGAAAGTGGAAAGTGAAAAGTGAAAGTGAAGTCGCTCAGTCGTGTCCGACCCTTAGCGACCCCACGGACTGCAGCCTACCAGGCTCCTCCATCCATGGGATTTTCTAGGCAATAGTACTGGAGTGGCTTGCCATTGCCTTCTCTGAAGTCAAGGCAAATATACAGGGAAAAGATGGAAACAGTGACAGCTTTTATTTTCTTGGACTCCAACATCACTGTGAATGGTGACTGCAGCCGTGAGATTAAAAGACACTTGCTCCTTAGGAATAAAGCTACGACAAAACTAGACAGTTTATTATAAAGCAGGATATCATTTTGCTGACAAAGGTCCATATAGTCAAAGCTATGATTTTTCCACTAATCATGTACAGATGTGATAGCTGAACCATAAAGAAGGATGAGAACTGAAGAATTGATGCTTTCAAACTGTGGTGCTGGAGATGACTCTTAAGAGTCCCTTGGATAGGCAGGAGATCAAACCAATCAATCCTAAAGGAAATCAGTCCTGAATATTCATTGGAAGGACTGATGTTGAAACTGAAGCTCCAATACGTTGGCCTACTCATGCAAAGAGCCAACTCATTGGAAAAGATTCTGATGCTAGGAAAGATTGAGGGCAGGAGGAGAAGGGGGTGACAGAAGATGAGATGGTTGGATGGCATCATCAGCTCAATAGACATGAGTCTGAGGACACTCCAGGAGATAGTGAAGGACAGGGAAGCCTGGCATACTGAAGTTCATGGGGTTGCAAAGAGTCAGATACGACTTAGCAACTGAAAGACAACCAATGTTCAATGTAAGTTTACTTCCCTGTGTATTGCAGCCAATGTCCCATGAATTATAAAGCTTCCCAGTCTGACTGCTGAGAACAAGCACTACTCTGGACCTCTATCAATGCCATGCTCTGCCAACTCCTATCTTTCTGTGAGGTCATTTCCCTGTTTCGAGCGATCTCCTCCCATGCATGTGTTGGTACACACTGGGGACCCTTGAAAATACATGTACTTTTCTCTGTATGTAGCTCTCTCACCAGTTCCCCTGATCTATGGACTTTATCCATCACCAATCCCACATTCTCAGCCCTACCTCCTCAATTCAAGCAGACAGTTGCATGCTGCCTGGGTTTTATTGTCTGCACCATTGTCTGGAAACTTTCTCAAAACTGTAAGATCGGCCAAGAGCAGGGCTTTCTTGTATGCTTGCCAACACTCAGGCCTGCTGCTTTTGTTGCCTGATGCCTATGTCTTGAAAAACTTTTATTTCAACTATTTCATTTGCTTTATGATTGTTTCAGGTCAAAGTTAAATCCAGTCCCTGTTATATCATCTTTATTAGAAGCAGAAGTATCATCTTTAAGTTCCAAGTTCAAATGTCACCACCACCGATAAGGCTTGCTATGAACTTTCCCTTTCTTCCTGTCATCATCTATTAAATCCCTTCTATAATTCCTCTATATCAACTCTTCCAGTTTTTAATCACTTTTTAATTATTTGCATACTTGTTCTCTCTTCCTTCTCTTGACTAGACAATTTCATCCATCACAGGTGACTTCTAGCATCCCAGAAATTATGTACATGGCACATAATAATCAATCCTCAAATATAAGTTGAATAAATGAATATATTTCAGTCACATTTGTCTCCCTCCTACTTGCATTTGCCTATCTTATTTAAAATTTAACATTCTATGCAGGCATTTTATACTGAAGAATTTTTTCTAAGGAGAATATTGGGTTAAACAAAGGGGCAAATAGCATTTCCCTCGGCTTCTTCTTTTCAACAGTGCAACCAGGTGGAAGATCTGCATCCGAAAGCAGGGTACAAAACTGAATTCTTGTCCATGGAAAGCTTTCCAGGTGTCTACTGCATGAGTACCACCCATGCTGCTGCCTTCCTTCCTGTGGCACTGCTCCCTGAATTGTGTACTTGAAACGAGTTTGCTGCAGTGGGAAGAGGAAAATAAGCAGGAGACTGCTGAGAGGTAAACATGGCGAGGTAGACTCTCCTAGTAATGACACAGGTAGTGACATATGTCATCTCCTGCTGTGACCTTTCTCTCCCTCCAGCAACATGTATTACTCTGAAAAACGAACTTGTTTAAAAGGAGAAAAAAAATTGAGCCATCAATGTGGGATACTGTTTAGTGGCAACCAGCTTGCTCACAGCCCTTTCTGTAGCATGAAATGCTGTTGGACTATTTTATTTAGCTCCCTTGCTTTCCTTTCAAGCAGAAAACTCCAAATCTAGAACTAATCTGAAGATAACCTTTTTCTCAAACTTCCTACTTTATTGAAATTATGCTATATTTAAATAGAGGAAGAAGAAGCAATAATTATTAAGCACATACTAATTTCTAATGACTCTGATGGTTTCCTTGATTTCAGAAAACAGATGTGCAGAACAGAATAATGGACATCACAGTCTAATAGGATTAAATAGGACAGATATGGTAATATTAATGGAGAAGGAAATGGCAACCCACTCCAGGTTTCTTGCCTGGAGAATCCCAGGGACAGAGGAGCCTAGTGGGCTGCCGTCTATGGGGTCGTACAGAGTCATACATGACTGAAGCGACTTAGCAGCAGCAGCAGCGGTAATGCTAAAACCTTGATGGGTATTTGCATGTGATAAAAAAAAAAGGATGAGAATAGACATGCCACGGACTCGGAGGACATGGCATACAATAGTGGGGCCTGAAGAAAACATTGTAGTGGAAATTGTTAAATAATAACCATGTTTATGTGGATACAGGCACATTAGGAGAAGTCTGATGTCACAGGAATAATATGGGACATAGGAGTCAGACAAATTTGATCAGAAGGGGAAACTAATACCCAGTGAGGTTAAATATGACATAAGGTCACATAGCTAGTATGTATAAGAATAAGGATTTGAAAACAGGTCTCTGAGATCTAAAACCTGAGCCTCTTTATTCTACCAAATTAGCTGTAAACAACAACATTTGTGTTTTTAAAAGAATTTCCTCTTGTTGTGATATAGGCTAGGTGATCAAACTGTGTTAAATCAAATTCCTGGTGTGTGTGTGGTCAGAAAAATGTGCAGTTGAGTGACCTAAAAATCAACGCCCAGAAGAGAGTGGGCCTTTCTACTATGCTTCTTATACTGAGACTTCCATCAGCAAGTGATTTTCTTGCTTTAAATTTAATGCTGACTCTGTTCAAGCAGAAAATAGATTTGAAGACAATGAAAAATGTACCACTTTATTTCCCTAAGGCCTGCCCTGCACAGTAGGCCTTGAACAAAACTAATTTTATAAGGAGAGAAAAACAACCAAGTTAATCTTCAAATAAAAAAAAAATTATTGTTTTTTTTCTAAATTATTTTACTAACTATTGATTCCTTGATTCTTATTATTTATCTTTAAATCATAGGGCTCAGTGTAGAATTTGCTTACATTCTGGTAACAGAATTCATAATCAAAAAGGAAGAGGAAAATAATCCCACCGTGGTGCATGTAATTTTTTGTCCAAGGGAAACTTGTAAATTGCTGATAAAAATAAATTGCAGTGAAAGAGAAAATCATAAAAAGTAAAATATCAAAGGATTTTAGTTATAACTTGGTCCAGTTATTGTTATTATTATTTTTTCACTTCCAAGGAGGGGGAAATTGGTTTTCTGAGGAGTGCTTTGATTGCAGTTTTTCCACATGGGCACCATACTTTGGAAGATTTTTCAGTGTACTAACATTACTCACAAATAATGGTTATTACTGAATTTGATCAATTTAAAAATGGAAGACGTGCAGAGTTGGTGATTATTAGTAACAACAACAACCAAAACAATTCTCTGAGGTTAATATTATTCTTGACCTTCAAGAAACCTATAAAGTCTAACAGAATGATTTCCATGGATGATATTAGTGGGTTCTATGGTAGTGTATAGTGTATAGTGTATTCCCTCAAAGAGAAAAAGACAGTTGAGCCATTTTTAGAGTAAGAGCACAGAATAAAATCAGGCTGAGACCAAATTCTAAGCCTAAAGAAACTTCAGAAATACATTAAAGTGGAACTGAGAATTAAGAGTATATGGAGGTAAGAGGTGTGGATAAGCTTAGAACAGAAAAAGGTTGCGATTTAGCAAGATATCTATGTGGAACCGGAGAAGGCAATGGCAACCTACTCCAGTCAGTACTCTTGCCTGGAAAATCCCATGGACAGAGGAACTCGGTAAGCTGCAGTCCATGGGGTCGCTATGAGTTGGTACGACTGAGCGACTTCACTTTCACTTTTCACTTTCATGCATTGGAGACGGAAATGGCAACCCACTCCAGTGTTCTTGCCTGGAGAATCTCGGGGATGGGGGAGCCTGGTGGGCTGCTGTCTATGGGGTTGAACAGAGTCGGACACGACTAAAGCGACTTAGCAGCAGCTTGTGAAACCAGTGGATTGCACATTAGTGGTGTATGTTGACTACTTGGTGCTTCATAAGTAAAATAGCCTAAATGTCGGGGGAGAAGGCTAACTGGAAGCCTATAAAACACTTCCAGTCTTTAAATGTTTTTCCTGGGCTCTCAGATGTTTTAAAAATTACACACATGCACACACAAAATATTCCTTAGCCTTTATGTCCTGTACCTTTGGAAAAATTTGCAAGAAGCAAAACCATATAACTATATGCTTATTAATTTTCAATACTTATGTAGCAGCTTTGTAATCAGATAGGGTAGGGGATTCCTGGAGAAAAAGAACCAGGCATGGCTTTCTTCATATAAAAGAAGTCATTTTTGGCCTAAGACATTTTGTGATCTAAGCCTGGTCACAGTTACAACAGACACCACAGAAATACAAAGGATCGTAAGAGACTACTATAAGCAGCTATATACCAATAAAATGGACAACCTGGAAGAAATAGACAAATTCTCAGAAAGTTACAACCCTCCAAGACTGAACCAGGAATAAATGGAAAGTATGAACAGACCAGTCATAAGTAACTAAATTGAAATGGATTAAAATCTTCCAACAAGCAAATGTCCAGAATCAGATGGCCTCATAGGCAAATTCTATCACACATTTAGAGATGAGCTAACACCCATCCTTCTCAAATTCTTCCAAAAAATTGCAGAGGAAGGAAAACTTCCAAGCTCATTTTATGAGGCCACCATCACCCTGACACCAAATGCACACAAAATTCAACCTAAATGGTATGCATAAACGATGCTAGTCTGTTAGACATACTGTTCCACATTTTAATTTCGTTTTTGAGCCTGATAATAAATCCTAAAGGAAATCAACCTTGAATAAACATTAGAAGGACTGATGCTGAAGCTGAAGCTCCAATACTTTATCCACTTAATGTGAAGAGCTGACTTGTTGGAAAAGACCCTGATCCTGGGAAAGACTGAGGACCGAAGAAGGGGCAACAGAAGACAGAATGGTTGGATGGCATCATTGATTTGATGGACATGAGTTTGAGCAAATTCCCAGGAGATCGTGAAGGACAGGAAAACCTGGCATGGGGCAGTTCATGGGGTCGCAAAGAGCTGGACATGACTAAGTAACTGAACAACAACCACTTGGAGATTAGTGGGAAAGACAGTGATCTTTCAGCTAAGGAGTTAGACCATTTCTGACAGCCTGCCATTCTTCCTGTTGGGAAATACAGTGTTACCTTGACCCAAGTCCCGAGGAGTGTGAACCATTCACTCTGTCTTAGGAAGCACTGTGCCTTGATAGCACTATAATTCCATTAAATAGCAATCAGGGATCTGAGAGAGCATGCTTGTGCGTCATGTCCAACTTTTTGTGACCCCATGGACTGTAGCCTGCCAGGCTCCTCTGTCCAGAGATTATACCAGCAAGAATACTGGAGAGGGTTGCCAATTTCTACTCCAGGAGATCTTCCCAACCCAGGGATCAAACCTGTGTCTCCTGCATTGGCAAGTGGATGGTTGTTTTTTTTTTTTTAACCACTGAGCCTCTTGGGAAGCCCTTCAGGGATCTGAACTTTCACTGAAGTTAGGGAATTCAGACTAAACCTCATCTAAAACATTGTATAAAGACACAGCATTTGTTCTTGGGTCCTTTAACTCTAGAGATAACCTAACAGGGACATTTGGCAGTTGGCAGAGCTGAAGATTCTATTCTACTTTCTCATCCATCATCTTGTCAAATCCCGATTCTTACTTCCTGTAGTCCTCAAAACTCCAACTGTCTCTTACTCTGGTAAATCTTACATTTGGCTTCCAGAGTAATACCATAATAGTAATTCTGATTTGTTCCTTTTAACCATTTCATCTTTATGACTTTTATTTTTTAGCTTTATTTTTTCACTGGTACATTTAATTCTACCTAAAATGCAAAGCTTACTTATTATTTAAACAGAAAAATCTACTTTATTAATCATCATGTGCTGATTTAACTGACTAAATTTAAAATTTTTACTTTTATATTTCTCCCCTACTCTTACAGATCCTAACACTGTCCATAAGATACATGTTGCTCAATAAGTGTGTAAAAAAAAAATAAATTGAATTAACTCAGGCTAATGGTTGTCAAGACAGCAATCATATCCTATTTCCTGAACATGCAGTTATGTTTGGATTTCCATGTACACGTTCATCTATAGGTGAATATTCCATCTTCAACAAATCTCTGAAGACATTGAATAATAGTACAAATAAGTTAAAAACCCTATATTTTGCATAGTAATGGATACATAGGAAAACCATTGAAAAGGTTTAAATGATTAAATGGTTTAAAAACTAAGAAAATATTTAATTTTAATCTTTCTATTAAATATATCATTTAGTTATGTAGCATCCAATCCCATCTAATCATTACAATTACTCTGAGAGCATTTAAAAAATATGTATTTCTGTATTATAATAACCCACGAGGTTACAATTCAAAATTCTTAGGTGAAACCTATGTATCTGCATTAATAAAAATACTGAATATTCTCTAAAGATATTCTGATGATTATTCAGGTTTGGAAACAATAATTTAGCATAAGTACGCTATTGCATGCATTCTAAGTCACTCAGCCATGTCTGATTCTTTGCAACCCACCAGGCTCCTCTGTCCCTGGAATTCTCTGAGCAAGAATACTGGAATGGGTTGCCATGCTCTCCTCCAGGGGATCGTCCCAATGCAGGGACTGAACCTGTATTTCTTATGTCTCCTGCATTGGCAGGGTGTACTTTACCACAAGTGCCACCTGGGAAGCCCACACTATTGTATAATTTGATATAAAAATTTCTGCTTAAATTATCATTAATGAGACAGTGTCCTCTAATCACTGAGATGACATTTTGTCTTTGATAATTAACCCCCAAATAATGAAAGTTCATGGCAAGACTATTTCATAAAACATAAGTTAAAAAATCAAGGTGAGGGGGGGTGTGCTTTCCTCCCACCGCTAGAGATATTTTGCTAAATCAGGCTAAATTTGCTAAAATTTTTTAAAGTTGACTAGAAAATTTCAATCAAATATTTTTGTAGTGCTTAAAGCAGCTGACTACTGAAGGTTTAATTAAAATCTTTACCGCCATTTCACTTTTCAAACTCTTTAATTTATCCATTATTTCAGCAAATGATTGGCGCAATGGAGAGTTAAATAGCTTGTGTGACCATACTTCCTATTTATGGAGAAGTTGGAAGGCAGAAGGGTGCATTTTAAAGACAGCCATACACACTGAATTTCAATATATATTCCAGCATCCAGCATTCTTATAACTGTATAGAAGTTGCCTTATATCCTCTAAGTTCAATATTCTCTTCAGTCAAGTGAAAATGTGGATACCTATATAAAGCTAAAATCTTTAGAGCAAATGACTCTATGCCTAATTCAACCATGTTTTAATGAGAAATGTCAACTGAGGACTTTCCTGGCAACAGAGATGAGCACGCATTCCAAATACTGATAATCCAAAAAATTCTCACAGTTCATAGAAATGCAAAAAGGAGAATTAATGATTTCCCCTTTGGTGATGACTGTGTAAATTTGGCATTTGTTAGCAGTCTTCCTTCTTAACAAATGGAAGAAGTTGACGTATAGGAGAGGATGCTGCTAATCCAGAGAGAGGCAAATTTACTGAGCAAGGAACAGAGCTATGGTGACTATCTCTTGTTTGGAGGGGCTGCCAGGCCTCCGATCACCTTTTCTCACTGAAGGAATCCCCTCTCTGTATGGAGTCTTGTCAAGGGTCAGAATCCTTCCATGGAAAAAAACTTCAAGGAGGTGAGGCCAATTTCTAAGCTAGTCTAATTGGAACCTCCTCTTGCAGTGTCTGTCTGGATGTGGAAAACAGAGAAACTGTGCTAATGTTATTTGCTGATGCGGTATTGGTGACGATTTTTAATTCCAGTGGTGGCCCCATCCTGGTAGAGCATACGTGGTTTCCTAAAGAAACATTCCACTATAAAAATAGCTAAGTTTACTGCTGTTTGGCTTTCTGGAATTTCCTTATATTCCTAACTTGAGGTTCTAATCTATATTGAACAAGGGTACTTGATATCTTTCAAATAAACTTTTCTTTTCTCTTTGTTATAGCCAGAGCTGGTTTTCATAGCTTGCAAACAGAACACTAGTGGCATTCAAGTTTGATTCCTTCATGAAACCTTGAAAGCAGAGCTTTTATTGCCTTTCCTGCAGTTATGTAAATTGTCATTTATTTTTCTTTTTTCCCAAAGTCATCTAAGTTAATTCTGACACTTTCAACTAGAAGAGTTTTGATTAATATGGATATATTAATATCTGTCATAATATATTATTACGGACAAAAAATAAACTAGTATATGAAAAATATCTAATAATTTGGGGAATATCATATGTCATCAGTAGGTATTCTTTCCCTTGGAATTCTCTTACTAATTTCACAGGAAAACTGGGAAAATGGTATTATTAAATTAGCCGTGTAGAAAATTTCTATGTAGCATCTGCACTTATCAGGAGAGTTTGTCACAATTGCTTGGAACACCTTAAAATTAAGTTTTGACATTTCTGATATCCAGCTTTTTATAGTAATAAGTTTCTCACAGGAAGAATTTTGTAGTATTTCCTTTGTTCAACATTTGACAGAAAACAACTAAGGTGGGTCAAATATGGCTCATAATTCCTCTGTAATGGGTACTACAGCAGTTGAAACTCCATGAAAGAAAAGCCTTGCCCCAAACTCCTCATATATAATTTACTTATTTTACAAAAAAGTCATGTGCCAGTCTGCTTAACTCAACAACCCTATGAAGTGCCCTATGAAGTGTAAATTATTGATAGCCTATGGAGCCTACTTACTATTTTTATGTGGTTGCAAAAGTAGAGTACATAGAAATCTATTGACTAGGAATTGTTTTTTTGATACAATGCAACTTCTTTTATTTAACATAGTTAGCATATTGATGGAGATAAAAACAAGCATTTTTTTTTTTTGAAAAGAGGAGTTCTAGAAAAACAGCAAAAATCACTCATTGATCATTTGCTACAAATCGAAGTGTGTTCAGTTCAGTTCAGTTCAGTCGTGTCCGACTCTTTGCGACCCCATGAATCACAGCACGCCAGGCCTCCCTGTCCATCACCAACTCCCGGAGTTCACTCAAACTCATGTCCATTGAGTCGGTGATGCCATCCAGCCAACTCATTCTCTGTCGTTCCCGTCTCCTCCCACCCCCAACCTTTTCTAGCATCAGACTCTTCTCCAGTGAGTCAACTCATCGCATGAGGTGGCCAAAGTACTGGAGTTTCAGCTTTAGCGTCAGTCCTTCCAATGAACACCCAGGATTGATCTCCTTTAGAATGGACTGGTTGGATCTCCTTGCAGTCCAAGGGACTCTCAAGAGTCTTCTCCAGCACCACAGTTCAAAAGCATCAATTCTTCGGCGATCAGCTTTCTTCACAGTCCAACTCTCACATCCATACATGATCGAAGTGTGTATTCACATTATTTTACAAAGCTACATGCTCTCTCGCTCTTGGTATTTTTAACCCCCATTTAGTAAAGGATAAAACTATGACTCAAAAGATTAAGTAACTTGGTCAAAGCTCCAAAGTTAATGACTGTCAGGAATAGAAACCTGAACCTACTCACTAAAAAGTCCCCGTTCTTCACTGTTGTTGAGTTGCGAAGTTGTGTCTGACTCTTTTTGACCCCTTGGACTGCAGTATGCCAGTATTCCCTGTCCTTCACTGTGTCCCAGAGTTTTCTCAAATTCGTATCCATTGAGTCAGTGATGCTCTCTAACCTTCTTTTTACAGTTGGTCATTCAGCTTTCCCTCCAAGGATAAAACCACATGATCAAAGCCATTTTGGAATCTCAGTATTTATCTGGAGATTATATTTTATTTATATAATTTGTATAGCACATCATTGAATATTTTGCTTTCTTCAGTGCCAATAAAATAAATATGTGTGTATATATATATATATACTAAAATGTAGCCTTTAGGAACAAACAACAGGATACAACAAAAAGTAACTGAATAAAACAAAATATTTCACTTGCAAAAGTAACTTCCACACTTAAAAGGTACTTTTAGAAACCTGACTTTAATCTTATTTCATGTTACATGCCACTGCTAGTTCAGATGTGACAGGATAATTATTTCCTCAATATTCTATTATATTTCCATAAACTGCTTTCTTTAGGAATAGCTAAAATAAAACATGAAAAGAAGCATCTGACTCTCAGAGAATGTCAGCATCTTTCATGACACAGAGGAGGCGCTAAATAAGACGTTCAGCAGTATTATTTGCTAAATAATGACCAGAGGAAAAGTCCCTGTAGGAGATAATATAGGAGAATATATTAATATTGTACTAAGAAGCTATATACAAAAACTCAAGCATTCTTGGTTTGGAGGCTACTTTTAAGAGAAATGTGTGTGTGTGCTCAGTGGCTCAATCATGTCTGACTCTAATCGACCCTATGGACTGTAGCTCACTAGGCTCCTCTATCCGTAGGATTTCCCAGGCAAGAATACTGGAGTGGGTTGCCATTTCCTCCTCCAGGGGATCTTCAGGACCCAAGGATCAAACTCAAGTTTCCTGTGGTTCCTAACTTTGCAGGTGGGGTTTTTGTTTTTTGTTTTACTACTGAACCACCCGGGAAGGTCTTTAAGAGAAATACCTGCAAAGCTCATTGATATTTATGGAGAGATAAATGGATTGAAGTGAAATTAGCATCTTTACTCACTGTAAGTGTTTTATTGAGTATGTACTATGTAATCAACACTGTTGATCAACACTGTCTCTAGTCATTAGAGACAATTTACAACACAAGAATACTACAAATGGTATTCATGAAGATTATGTTAAAGCAGGGGTCCCCAACCCCTGGGCTGAGGACCAGTACTGATCCATAGCCTGGTAGGAACAGTAGGAAGTAAGCAGCGCATGCATAAGCAAAGCTTCATCTATCACTCCTTGTGGCTCACATTACAGGCTGAACAATCCTCCCCATCCCCGTCCGTGGAAAAATGGAAAAATTGTCTTCCACAAAACCAGTCACTGGTGCCAAAAAGTTTGGGGACCGCTGTAAAGGGTACTGTAGCATACATCAGACCACAGATATGATGCTGTTGTCAGGACAAAAAAAAAATGTCAAAAATGTCTTTGGCATTGCTGGCTCAGCAGGGTTTAAATGGAAGGAGTAGTAAGTTCCACTCAGTGTGACAGAGGGACATGGGTTTATGTACCTGTGCCTGTGGTAATGTGTTTGAAATTTCTACAGTGAAATTGTTTCCAAAGAAGGATACAATTGTCAGAGACGTATTTGTTATAACTTTATATACTTTGCTTTATTGACTATTATTTCAGTTCATTTATTTTTCACATAGTATAAGGCTTTTGTTTCTTTCTGAACCATTTCCCACTTAAGTTTCAGAGTTTATAAATGAGTAGTTGCGGTTTAGATTGTGAATGCTATGTTGTGACTTTGACCAAATATTGGGTTCCTCAGTTGTTTGCCAACAAACACAAAGATATGGTTTTTCCAGTAGTCATGTACAGTTATGAGAATTGGAACATAAAAAAAGCTGAGTGCAGAAGAATTGAAGCTTTTAAACTGTGGTTCTGGAGAAGACTATTACAAGTCGCTTGGACTGCAAGGAGATCAAAAGAGTCAATGTTAAAGGAAATCAATCCTGAGTATTCATTGGAAGGACTGATGCTGAAGCTGAATCTCCGATACTTTGGCCACCTGATGCCAAGAGCTGACTCACTGTGAAAGACTCTGATGGTGGGAAAGATTGAACGCAAAAGGAGAAGAGGCAGCAGAAGATGAGATGATTAGATAGCATCACTGACTCAATTGGCATGAATCTGAGCAAACTCCAGGAGACAGTGAAGGACAGAGGAGCCTGATGTGCTGCAGTCCATGGGGTCGCAAAGAGTCAGACATGACTGAACACAACAACAACAACAAGATTGTTGAAAGAGCTTGACCAAACATCCCCTGTGTTTAAAAATCTACCACTTTCTAACATCTGGTGGGACAAGTGTTACCCAGAGATGGTTAATACCTTAGGAGATGGTCTAAGCCTCTAAAACTCTAGGTCTGCCTTCTAAGATAATTGGAAAAAAACCTCATCTAAGCCTCCTAGGCAAACAGAAAAATTACCTACTATCTTTATTGCATACATCTGTAAAGAGAAAGACAGTGATCTCCTACAATAGTATCATTATAGTGAGGGATGCTGCTGCTTCTGCTAAATCGCTTCAGTCCTATCCGACTCTGTGCGACCCCACAGACGGCAGCCCACCAGGCTCCCCTGTCGCTGGGATTCTCCAGGCAAGAACACTGGAGTGGGTTGCCATGGGGGTTAAGAAGTCCTAAATATGGGGAAGAGGAGGGTGAGACAAATTGGAAAATTGGGACTGACACATATACACGATCATGTGTAAAACAGATAGCTAGTGGGAACCTGCTATGTATGAAGCACAGGAAGCAAAGCTCAGTGTTCTGTGATGACCTAGATGGGTGGGATGAGAGGTAGTGGGAGCAAGGGTGTATATGCATGCTTACAGCTAATTCATTCACTGCACAGCAGAAACTAACACAGCATTGTAAAGCAATTATATTCCAATAAGAAGTACTAAATTTCATTTTACAAATAAAGATGATTATATCAACCACACAATTTTTTTAAAGCTATGAATAAATATTATTTCTCCCGTGCCTCTCCTCCTTCAAAAAGTAGTCTCCAGCCCATTAAGATTTCACGAATTATTTTTAGTTTGTGACTAGCAACATGATCCAAGCTTTGGCTACATCGGAAGGGACCAAACTGATGAAAACAAAACATGACTCCAGCTTTTTTTTCACCCTTTCAATTGTCTCTGGGACAAACTGAGTGATTTCAAACAATTAAAGTCAGTATCACCGTTCCTAATCTCCTCTTAAGCATAATTTATTGGGAATTTTCAGGAAAGGGTCCCAGGAAAATCTATTTCCTCAACTACAATTTCTGTTTTCTATTTCAGAGAGTAGTTAGTAGTGGACCTTCCTACATTCTCTTGATCTAATTTATCTGTGGGTGTGATGCATGTAATTTCAAACTCCATATATGTCATTATCTATTTATACTCTTTTCCTTAGAAGTTTGTTAAATTTTATTTATATGAAGGATTAAATCAACAGTACAAATTGATGCTATTTAATTTGCAAGTGCTTTTGCTTAGTGCTTTCCGAATGGATTCAGGAATAACCAATATTACAGACCAATTTCAACACTTTTATTGTTCACTTGCAAAAATAACCACATAAGTGATTTGGTTATACATGGATTACTTTTCCTAGGCTCCTCCATTCCTTTGGGAAAAAAAATCAAGTGTCCAATTTTTTCATTATTTTAAATCTAGAATGAATCTAATCCTATACTTCTTTCATTTATGAAGCTAAATTATACTCTGAATTTTTGATTAGAGTCACACAATATTTTTCTCTGTCTTTGCAGGTAATTCATTTTCCAGGCACTACAGACTGCTTTATTTTTATTCTTCCCTCCCTTCATTTTACTGATTTATTTTTTAGTTTCGACTTTTTCATAAAAGCCCTCTTTGTTTTCTATTTTATACTACTGTTACAAATTAAGATAAGAGAATATACTGATGAGAATAAAAATCATGTCTAGACCTCCATTTCTCATAGTACACTTCACTAGTCATTCTGGAAGACCTTTAGTCAATATAAAAACAAAGGAGGTAGGAACCAGGGGAATGGCCCACTATCTAAAGTCCTTCCTATGTCTGTAGCATCTGGCGAGGTTAAGTTTCCATGTCTAGAGTATAGAACTACAGAATGCCAAGATAGGTTTTACCTCCTGGATCAACTTGGAGCAAAACTCTGTGGAAATTGTACTAGCTTGAAAAAGGATCTAAAGGCGCAAGAGTATTCAAAAGCACAGTATCATGCATAAGAAACCATATTTGTTGATCCTCACTGCTATTCCCTGCGTGCTAAGTCACTTCAGTCAAGTCTGACTCTTTGCAACCCCATAGACTGTAAAGGACTGTCTAGTCAAAGCTATGGTTTTTCCAGTAGTCATGTATGGATGTGTATGTACGTGAGAGCTGGACTATAAAGAAAGTTGAATGCCGAAGAATTGATGCTTTTGAACTGTGGCGTTGGAGAAGACTCTTGAAAGTCCCTTGGACAGCAAGGAGATCCAAGCAATCCATCCTAAAGGAAATCAGTCCTGAGTATTCATTGGAAGGACTGGTGCTGAAGCTGAAACTCCAGTACTTTGGCCACCTGATGCGAAGAACTGATTCACTGAAAAAGACCCTGATGCTGGGAAAGATGGAAGGCAGGAGAAGGGACGATAGAGGATGAGATGGTTGATGGCATCACCGACTCAATGGACATGAGTCTGAGTAAACTCTGGGAGTTGGTGATGAAAAGGGAAGCCTGGCATGGTGCAGTCGATGGGGTTGCAAAGAGTTGGACATGACTGAGTGACTGATTGAACTTGAGACCGTACCCTGTTAGGCTACTTTCATCATCATACAGACACATCAATGTTCCCTGCTTCTTGTCTCTGTTATACATAAAATATCATGGATGCAGGGCCACTCTCCATTGGAACTCTGACTATGATGAATAAATAACTATGATTGGATAAAACTGTGGTTTAATGAGAGTTTGGGAGAATTATGTGCACACTGTTACTCTCCACTTGAATATTTCCCCCCCAAATCTCTTATGGTGCTAGTGGCGATTCCTTTGCAAATGATAGATCTTATGGAAATAGAGCTGTGGCAGGACTCTGAAATGCAAAGTGGAGAGATAAGAGAAGGATAAGCTGGAGAACAGGGAGGAAGTGGTGGGCAGTGATATAATGATAAGGGACTCTCAGATGGAAACATAGATAAGGCAGCCAAGTGTCTCTCAAAAACTGAAAAGACTAATCATATAGTGCTCCGTTCCACATTTCAAGAGGACTGCTATTCCTTCCCCTGGGTTCCATGCAGTTCCTCATTCACAGCATCTCTACCTTCATTTTCAGATTATTAGAAAAGTCATCCTTTATGGCTAAACTCAAATGTCAATGCTGCTGGGAGGCGTCCCCTAATCTCTCAAACCCAAATTAATCATACTTTCGTTTGTGCTCTTGTAGAATTATGCTTATGAATTCCTTAAAGATTAATTTTACTCCACCATAATTTATTACTAATAAATCAGTCCTTCCTCCACTATAAAGTTCCATTAAGACAGCGATTACTTCTGGCATATATTTGTATAAACTAAATGTCATTTATACAATAAAATAAAAATAATAAATAATTATTAAAACCTTACTAGTAAGCACAATACCAGGCTTTTAAAATATATCTTGAAACTGTTAATGCAACACCTTGTGAGACAGTTCTAATTCCCATTTTGTCATTAAGAAAACAGAACCTAAAAAATATATGCACACAACTAGTTAATGGTGGATCTAAGATTCAGATCAGGATCTTCCTAGTGCTAATGTCCAATGCGACTCAATAACTCCTGAAATGAATTTTCATTCCTGGTTTGATGGTCTAACCATGATGAAAGTCTGACCTTGGATCATAGAATTTTGTTTAGATTAACATGAGATAAACTAAGCCATGGTTTTATTGATGGCTATTAACAAGACTTTGATAGTCTCTGAAATCTTTCTTCTTTAGCAGCTTGGGAAATCTTTTCTGTAAACACTTCAAATAGAGCCAGGTTATCTCATCTTATAAACAATCCTGTGCATATCTATTTGAAAGAAAGAAAGGTCAAGTTAAAAAAAAAAGCAGTAACATAGACATTGTATTGTGTCTCTATGGGATCCTTTGTGTCAAGTGCCCACTGATGAAAGTAAAGGTGATAAATTTATTCTCACAGTGGATTTGGAAGCTCAGTGTCCACTGGGTGTTAATTCAGATTCTATTAATCCAATAAGTGTGATAATTCAAGTCCTGGCAATTTGAAACACCTCATTTTAATGATGTCAGAAAAAAATATGCTTAAATAATCCAACAAGGATTCCAAATAAGATTCAGGTTGCATAAGGAAATTATTTTAGAAAATTAAATTATGCTTCAACCACATTTAACAATCCATACATTCTACACAGGAATCATGTCCTCCTATTTTCAGCACTTTGCCCAAATGAGTCCATGTAGCTAAGCAAAATTTCCCTTTCCAAGCACTACTCATACCTTTACTTCTCTAAGCACCATCTCTGCAAGAGCCACCCCAACATGTTCTCCTCCAAATCCTTGATATTTAGGCTCAAAGGGATCAATCCATCTTTCAAACTTCTAAATATTTGCTCCTCTCTCTTATAAACTCGAAGGGAACTAACACAGTTCAAGCAAAAATCCTGAGCCTGGAACTGACTTTACTCTTTCTTTTGAGCACTGCAAATATCTGATGCTTAAATAAAGACTCAGAGAGATGATATAATCATCCAAAACACACTTTTTTAATATAAGGATTGAGATTTGAATCCAGCTGCTGCTGCTGCTGCTAAGTCACTTCAGTCGTGTCCAACTCTGCGCGACCCCATAAATGGAAGCCCACCAGGCTCCTCCGTCTCTGGGATTCCCCAGGCAAGAACACTGGAGTGGGTTGCCATTTCCTTCTCCAAAGCATGAAAGTGAAAAGTGAAAATGAAGGCGCTCAGTCGTGTTCGACTCTTCGCGACCCCATGGACTGCAGCCTACCAGGCTCCTCCATCCATGGGATTTTCCAGGCAAGAGTACTGGAGTGGGGTGCCATTGCCTTCTCCAGATCTGACTTCAAATGGTATTGTGTGTTTGCCATCTTATTGGCTGTGGGATGACACTATGTGCAACCCATCTCTGTATCTAACTACAATGGCACTTATTATAAGGCCCTCCATGTTGTAGATCTTAGATAAAAGCTAACTAAGTGTGGAAACCCATTATTGCGACACATCAGTGTACAGAGCTAGTGATATATATACAATACAGCAGTTTTAAAGTTTTCATCTAAAATTTAAAGTTGATTTTCATCAAACATTGTTAGCAATTCATTGGAGTGAAAGTACAACTTCCCCAAACAAAATCCATATTGAAATATGCTAAGATAGTTAATAATTGAGATATTTTATTACTTCAACACAGCCAGCTCTTAACACACAATTATTCCAAATTAGTGAAGCTGGTCCGATAAGTGCTTGTGACTAGTGAGTAAAGAGAGTCCTTTACAAGCAGGCTAAAAGACACCAAATCCCACCAGGGCTAATATAGATAAAAGAAACACCAGGCTACCAGTCTTTAGCGTGCACTTTAAATTATACACATATTTGTAGAGGATGCGAAGACTGTCAAAAACATGCAGAGCTGACACTGAGATGACAAAAAAGTCTTAAAATTTCCTGATCCTCTTCCAAAACTAAAATTTACAAGCCCTTCAGGGCATTAGGAAAATCACTGATGTTGCTGAGTCCAGCTGGGAAGTAAAGTCACAGTGCCAGAAAATTAAGAATACCACTCCAGGGTCCCAGAAAGTCTCTAACTAGTCTGACAGATCTAAGGCAGTGGATGATAGCTCTTACAGCATCCTCACAATACCTATAGATGTTTTCTAGACTCCAAGAGAACTGCTCAAGGTTTATCATATACACTAACACACGCCTCCCGCAACTACACACAAATACAGACCAGTGCTCAATTTTTTCTACTTCTCTTTTCCCCCTCTTCCTCTGTTTCTTTCAGCCATGTTGAAAAGCCAAATTAGATTTCAAAGCAAGCCTGGAGCGCATGGAATTTATGCAAACAAATGAGGGTGATGTTTTGGAGAGAAACTTTAATTAGGATCTATGAAAAAATGGACTAATTCAAAAGCAGGCAAAGCTAAATTAATCTACTAGATTTTCAGGAGTACTGAAGAAGAAAAATTATCTACAGGTACAGATGGCAGTGCCCAGCACAGCATAGGCTGCTCAATAATTGTTCAATAAGGAAACAAATAGAATCCCTTGGCAGTCCAGTGGCTAGGACTCAGCGCTTTCACTGCCATGGCCCTGGCTCAGTACCTGGTTGGGAAGCTAAGATCCTAAAAGTTGCACAGAGTGACCAAAAAAGAAACAAATGGATGATGGTATGGTATTGAAAGACTTTAATGAAGAGTTTTGTATTTGTTTACTTGTCTTATGTCACATAGGTGATTATCTAACACTTGAGTTAAAATAATAAAGTCAGATAATATTTTAACTAGTCATATTTGTGTGCTGATACTTCTCTTCCCTTTGAAAACTTAGTGTGTTATTCAGGTCCTACATAACAATATCATGAACAATGCTAACTTTTTTTTAAATGGATCAAAAATTATAAAGACTTCAATTTCTAAGATAAAGTTGTTGATTCAATAGTAAAGAGATCCTCTATCTTCCTGAATCTTAGATATATTAAAAATTTTAACTTCATGTGACAAATAACTTATAAAAATGAATTTAGTAGATAATATTATTCTCTTCTTCAAACAAGGCCAGCTAGCTATGGAAAATTTAGGTCTGATGTGTTAGCTCCGTGAGGAGTTCAATAACCTGACTACAGATCTTAAACTCATTACCCAAGGTGATTGCTGGAGCTCCAACCATCACATCTGTGTTTCAAACAGCATAATGGAAGAAGGAAAAAATAAATTACGACAAATATAGGTCAAATATTTCCCTATACAAGACTCATAAACCTCATGACAGTTCCATTTTCATATTATTAAGGAGAGATCAGTTACTGAAATAAAACTAGTTGGGAGATTTTTTTCACAGTCTGTAGCTAGCCAAAATTTGGGGTTTTAATGTTATTATTAAAGAAGAAGGGTTAAACAAATGAGGTTGACAAATAAATGTCCTGACAACAGCTAATATAGCATATAATAGAAGGTCTGCATCTTGGATATTTCATTCCACTAGGACAATGCCTTAAGACATAAATTTATACTCCAGCATTCCCTTGGATGGGAAAAGTGGAGACCCAACAGTGTAACTGTGGTCGATGCAAAGCTTTACACTGCATGCCTTCTGTTATTGCTGTTAATCCTAAAGGAAAGTATCTTAAGGTTTAAAGCAGTATTCATCTCTTGGACCAAACAGGAGATTGGTCAGCTGGTAAAGTCTGTGCTGTTTGTGTCTTTTTCTCTTTGTCCAAAACAATCGAGTATTTGTTTTGGTGTTTAAACATCTAGAGTTAGAGAATGTTTAATTCAGTGAAGACACATAGGTTGGCCGAGATTTGTTTTCACTGTTCTGGGTCTTTGCTGCTGTGCACGGGTTTTCTCTAGGTACAGTGAGTGGGGGCTCCTCTTAATTGTGTTACCCTGGCTTCTCATTGCAGTAACTTTTCTTGTTGTGGAACATGGGCTTTACAGCACGTGGATTTAAGTAATTATGGACATGGGCTCAGTAGTTTTGGTGCATGGCCTTAGTTGCTCCACAGCATGTGGGATATTCCTGGATCAGGGATCTAATCCATATCCCCAGCACTGTCAGGTAGATTCTTTACCACTGAACTACCAGGGAAGTCCTACAGTAAAATTTAAAATTGAATATTAATTGATAATTTACTTACACAATCATTCTGCATATAGCAAAGTTCTCAGAAACCGACCCCACTCTGACACACACATAGTCCGTGGATGTCATCATTGTTTATTTGCCAAGAGTAGAATTGAATGTTATTCATAGAGATACAGTTTCCAGGTATTTGAAATAATCTATATCATTTTAAAATATTTTAAATAATTTTCACTGTATCTAAGAAAACGACTATGTGTTTAAGCTTCTACACAGGAGCTATTGTGCGATAGTAGAACATGAGTGCAAAATAGTACAACAAATTGAAGGGTTCTATACCTGCCTCTGCCTCTAACTTATTCTCATCCTTGGGCAAGTTAGACAAACTCTCAGGGGCCTGTTTCCTTATCTGTAAAATCAAGAGGGTGAGTTTCCTCTGGGCCCTTTCAGCTATTACACCCACGGATACATAGATTTTTGTTGTCACTTTCAATCAAGTTTAATATTCTCCAAGAATTCATCTTTTCACCTTTGGATCATTTTGTAGGCCTTAAATTAATGTCTATACCTCATGGTCTCAATATTCCCCAGTATTTATTCTAGTTTTATACTTAGAGTCAGCAAAGGGTCTATTTTTAGTAATTTCCCAAAGGAATTGGAAGAGTGTCTCATCTTTGGCTCATTACCTCTGAGAGCCTGTTCACTGATGCCTGCTGTTTTTACACTCTGTGCCCAGCTCCTGCCTGTAATTGTCACCAAGGTCAACACAGGTTCATCACCTCTGTCAAATGGGGGAATCAAAATGAGTTTTCTCATATTGAAAGCTGACTTGGATTTGGGTCCCTAGAGCTAGAGGTTATTCCACACTGACTAAAAGGAAAAGTCACACTAAACAGCTACAAAACACGCACACACGAGTTCAGTAATTGCTCTCTCATTTCTAGCTCTTTCAAATTAAAACTCTTACTAAAAGGAAATCATGGCTGCCTCCAGACATAGGGTTTCAAAGTATTTGTGCTTATATTGGAAGAAGCCAGGCAGGTCCACAAATTCTAACATATTGTTGTCTTCCCTTCCTATGAGGTTGCAGGCCTGGTATCCCAATTCAAAGGTCAGTGAGATGGTACAGGTGGAAATAAGAATGAATTACAAGCAGATGACTCCAGTATTGCTTGGGTATCCTTCAGTCATCAAGATAAAGTAGATTCTGCTTCCTATTTCCCAGATATTCAACTATAGCTCCATAATAAACCTTGATACAGTCTCAAATCATGCTCAGGTACTGGTCATGACACTAGGCCATGACTCAGCACTAGGCTGAGACCTTGGCAATCCTAATATCCAATCACCCTCTTCTACCATCTCTAATCTCTTATCTCTGTGATCCATGACTTATTTCTGCTCTTGACTTACAGAACTGAAGACTATTCTCTAGAATAGTGAACTGTGATTTTTGCGTCAGATGCTGTTTTTGCCTGTGGATAAAATCAGAAGAAAGTTTTGACTATCCCCAACTGTCTCAGTAAGAGACATTTAACTTTGTTATCTGAAGTTTTCAGATTGATTTTCTAGGTAGAAATGCAAATCCATGAGATTCTTTTTTAATAAAACTTTTGCTGCTATTTGTAGTAAAAGGAGAAAAAATGTTTATTTAAGATATGCTGTGTGATGAGGATCAAACCAGATATATGATACATACTGTTTCTCTAATTTTTACTTAAAGTCAATTTTAAATCTGTTTTATAGGTGATGAAACTAAGAGATTGAAAAATTATGAATTTAAGTTTACTCAGCCCGTAAAGAAGTACAATTATATTTCAAAATCATGTTTGGCTTGAAATCTGAGCTCTTTCCATCAGCCTGATTATGGTAGTTCTAACTTGCTCACCTAATGCCATTATTCAGTTAGGCTAACCTTTGCTGATATCACGAGCTACCTACACATCTGCTTGTTCCTTATGCCAGTCTGCTGTTAATGATGATTTTTGAACTCTTTTCAGTTCTCCCTGATTTTAAATACTCAGGATCATGTATTTGATTCTTCCTTGATTTTTGGGGCCAGTATACTTGGTTTTTCCTAAAGAGTTGGAATCACTTTTCTTTGTTAGTACTTTGTGTTATCTCAGGGAACAATGCCTATGAAGCCTTCTCACCAAGCCATGAGTACAACTAAGATTTCATTAGCTGTGACCTTGCTGAATCAAGGACCTTGGCAGTTGAAAAGTGAGACAATTTACACACTTGTCCATACATCTCCTCTTTTTATTTACTTTTACTTTTTAATCTTTTAAAAATGTTTTTATTTCTTTGTTTTAAGGATGCCAACCTATCAGGTTTCAGGTTTTGTTTTTAGCCATTGCCTTTGGAGAGCCAAGAAATTTTGCAGACTGATACAGGGGCTGAATATCATCAACTAGAAATATCATTTTGGGGAAGAGAATTTATACATTTTACTCCTTTTTTATCTGTATTGAACCACAAAGAGTGGAAAATTGAATCGTATGCTACTATCCGGCCAACAAATGTGTCCATGCAGGCAATGCTTTATGATGGCTTTTCAGAGCTGTAGCAAGTCCAATCCATGATTAAATACAAATTTTAACCTTCTTGCTTCACACAGAAAATGAGATTTGTGCTGTGGACTTTTTTCTAAAATGGTGAATCCAGCAGAAAGTCTAATCTTGCCATCCAGTTTTCCTTTCCACTATTTCTATTTGCATTCCATTAACATAATGTTGAAAAATGGATGCCACTAATATTTTTTTTCATAACTGAGCATGAGAGAAATGGAATATCCTGCACTCTTTTCAACTGCCTATTACTTTAGGATAAGGGCAGTGTGGCACATTAAATGATAACAAATTGATTTTTCTTGAGCTTACAGTCTTTCTATATCCCCTTTCTAACCATACATACTATATGAGGAGCACAGCATTCTGAAATTTATATTACCATTATGTGTAAACTCATATATCACTGAAAAGTATGTACATGACATCTAATAAGTATCCAGCCTCTTTTGAAAGTCTCTTACTTAATAGGTCTTATCTAACATTCTATGTCGGAGAAGGCAATGGCAAGCCACTCCAGTACTCTTGCCTAGAAAATCCCGTGGATGGAGCAGCCTGGTAGGCTGCAGTCCGTGGGGTCGCTAAGGGTCGGACACGACTGAGCGACTTTACTTTCACTTTTCACTTTCACACATTGGAGAAGGAAATGGCAACCCACTCCAGTGTTCTTGCCTGGAGAATCCCAGGGACGGGGGAGTCTGGTGGGCTTCCGTCTATGGGGTCACACAGAGTCGGACACGACTGAAGTGACTTAGCAGCAGTAGCAGCAACATTCTATGTAGACATATGTCCTAGCCACAGTTCCACTGTGTAGAGATTAATGCCCCAATACAGACCTAAACAAAATTTCTCTATAGTGTTAAGATATCATGATTTGAGAACGGGCATTTTTGAAAAGTCATGTTTAAATAGTTAATGGAAGCTCTAATATATCCAGCCTCTGAGGCTTGACAGTGGCTCTTTTAACATAATATATAGATACACATATATATATCATATATATAAACATACATATGTATACACACACATATATAAGAACATAGTTATACTGGCTCAAAATTTTCAAATATTTCAAATGGATATATTCAGGAATTTTCATAAGAAATTTTCTTTCAGAGTCACAATAGTATACATGTAATGAAAGCTTATAGATTATGATAGTGTGATAGAGACTAAAGGTATATTTTTTACCTAAAAATGTATATTTGAATCATATGTGTAAAATGTGATTCAAATGCTGGTGAAGATATGAGTCAATTTATGTGAAATCACCTACTTAATGTGTTCAATATTCTTAAGCAAAAAATGAAACAACCAAAAAACTCCCCCAAAACTGACCATGCATTTAGCATTAACCTGGCTGCCAGCCTGTGATCAGTGCATCATGACTTCCCTGCTTCAATCATAAATACATTTACCTGCAGAAATAGGCCTGCAGGGCTCTAGGTTTTTATCTTACAGTGAAATAGACCCGTTTGAGCCTGAAAAGAAGGTAACAGATTTGGCAGCATGGCTACAAGTCATATACATATATGGACAGAGCAATATGCTGAGAAGGCTCTTTCCCACCTCCTGCGAGAAAGCATGTAAATAAAGAAATAGTTCTGTTCATATATCCTGGTGGCTGACAGTGTCCTCCTGTAACAAGCCTCTCCAGACACAGATGAATGAAAAGGTGCTGAAAGCTGGGTGCCAGAAGCTAGAACCAGGACAGGACATCCTAGTATCCCACCTCAGTCAGTCTAAATAGGAAAGATTTGATGCGGAGGGGAGAATAATGTAAAGGCCTCTGATTAGAATATGAAACAACATAACTGCGATAAAAATAAGAAACTTTCTAAGGATAGTATGAAGGCTACAAATGAGAAAGACAAGACCAGTTCTTAGAACTGATCTCCCATCCTTTTTTTTCTGGACTATCACCCTCTTTCTCCACATTACTTTGTCATCTATTTGAGAATCACAGAATGAGATCAAAAGCAACCTGTCTTGAGTGATTTTCCATCCAGAGATGAGTGAGGACTATTTAAATGAAACAGTGACTAAAGCATTCATTTTCATGAAGGCTGGTGTTACTGTGTGTTCCTGATGAACTCCCCTGAGTTCTTGTCGCTGATTCTACTTGGCTAGTTTCTCGTGGTTAACAGAACCTTTCTAAACATAACTGTTTTTCTTCTTTGTACTCCCAATCTCTTTCTAGTCCAAGATCGTCTTCTAAGACATCAGATAATAATCTTTAAAATCTAGTTTCGCATGCCCTCAAATACTATAGTTTCAACAAAAGCTGTACATGAAATTAACACTGACCATCTCTGTGTATGTTAGGTCAGGGTCTATCAGAAGCAGATTCTTGGGGAATGATTCAGTGCTACTGATAAGGAAATGCTCCCAGGAATGCAGGGGTCCAAAAGAGGAAGGGAAGGAGCCAAATAAAGGTATGATTTCACATGAAGTCCCACGTGCAATGTGATCACCTGCAGGGTTCAGAAGAAGAAGATATTACACCAGAATTTGTATCACTTTGAGGGCAAGGGGATGGGCTTTTGTACTCCCCCCACAGACCTTGGTTACAGAATACTCTGAGTTTTAAGGAGAGGGCAATAAAACTCTCAGCTACTTCTGGATCTTCCCTTGATCTTCTCTTGTGCCCAAGAGTCAGCCTCAGAAGTTCCATGTGCTGGCTTTTAACAACAAAGCACATGGAAGCCAAGTGATGGGTTCAAAGATGTGAGAAAATAGATCTCGTGAATCTGAGTTGGGTACCAACCAAGTCCTACTATTAGGAGTATTTAATTTTCAGCAAATAATATGATTTCCAGGTGATTTAGAGGTGGAGGTAGGGCATATCAAACTATAATCTTTTATGTGCTTATATATTACAATCTAAGTTTGCCAGAAGGGGAAAGTGAGTCAGAGTGGGCAGTCAGTTTCCCGAAGTCACACAGCCTAGGTCAGGACCCATATGCTGGACTGAATTAAGAACCCAGACATCTTTCTCCTTAGTCTACATGTATGATGCTTGACATCCACTGAATATCTCTATAGTTGCCAGAGATGCTATTTAGAATTCTGAATGGTAGTGATGTCCATATGGTACAATTAAGAGTTAATCATGTCTCAATCTTCTTATGAACCCTTAGTGCTTCACTTCAGTGGGAAACAGCTTGCCATAAAAGTGAACGTCAAAGGAGAGCCGTTGATTCTAAGAAAGCATTTGATTCTGAGAGGAGCTGATTCTAAGTTCATATTGAATTTCTTTTGCTTTCTTTTTTTCATCAGAAGTTTTAACTTTGGATCAGACTATACATTATTAGACAACCTATTTCATACAGGAATGAAGATTAATCATACCCTCTAACTGCTTTTACAGTAAAAATAATCACTCTGATTATATTAAACATTGATAGACACAGCATTTTAGTGATTCCCATAACTCTTTCTAATCCTTATCTTCAGGATTTATATTCATTGTAAGTAACAGAATGAGGATTTCTATTTCATCAGAATTATATTTCAGTCATGACACAGATTTGCTAGTTTTGTATCTATTCAATAAGAGATTCAGTAAATTTATGACAGTCAATAAATTTAAGCACCTTGATGTGTATGGCCACAACTGTCATTTGCATTATTGGAAACACACTTATTATTTCAACTGCATTTTTAGCTCAAGTCTGTATATGAAAAGCTTCAATTTCTTTTCATGTGGGATGATGGTTCGTAAGGTCACCAAGTTTAGAGAAGGAGTGAGCTTTAGAGTCTATCTGGTTCAGCAGATTTCATAGTCCATAAGGGCAAACTGAGACTCAGACATGAGAAATAACTTTGCTACAGGGTCATAACAAATGCGACGTCACCAGTTCTCGCAAAGAATGAAATTTCAAAGACATACTCCTCCAATGCAGTGGTGGACTTTATCAAATTTCATCATGATTACTAAAACAAACCAACTTCAGTTTCAATCTGCATACTATACCAAGTTTGCTTTAAACACTTTAATGTCTTTCTTTGTATTTATTGTGGCTCTTCCTTATCTTGTACCTCTGTACCTCTCTTATCTACCCTCCTGACACTACCCAACATCCCTCCATTCCAAATATACAAATAACTCATATATATCAAATGCTTAATGTCCCCTCTTGCCTCCACGGCTTTATACTGGCTATTCTGTTAAAAACATTTTCTGTCTTCTCTCTGGCTTTACCTGGCTAAGATGAATCTAATAAACAGAAATGCTTCTGTTCTTTGTGTTCTCACAACCCTTGCTTATATTTCTACTACAGTGTATATTACTGACTGTTGTGATGCTCTCCTGACATCCCTGTTTCCATCAGTAGGGTATATATATCCACAGAGCTAAACTCTTATCCAAATCTCACTGGAACATAGTACCATGCTGATATGAAGTGTTCAGTAAATGTCCTGATTGTTGAAGATATGAAAATGACAATGTTCACACTGGAGACATACCACTCATCTCTGGAAGGTCCAAAAGAGTCACTTGAAAGTGACTATGAAGTGTGTGGGGGGGTGTGAGTTCTAATCTTCTGACTCTGCTAATTTACTCTGCTTGGTTTCTCCTGGTCTTTTGGAGTCCAGTGATAGAAGATTCAGATTTTAAATCTCATTGTGATGCAACTAAATACACACAAACACATCACTGGTGGGCTGATGGCTGCTTAAAGGCAGAAAAGTATCTCCATATACTTTGTATCATGCACTGTCTAGGATATTTTTGGTACAAGCAACAACCAATTTGTAAAAAAAAAGTTCTTGGCTCATCTGATTGGGAAGTCCAGAGTTGACACAAAGAAAGTCATTGTCATATTGAGCACCTCAAGTGGTGTTCTTGGCTTTCGCTCTCCCCTCTCAACTCTGATACTTTTGGTTGGTTAATTTTACTATTTAGATGATATCTCTCCATATGGTAGAGAATACATCCTCCAATGAACCTATATTTACCTACTCCCAGTTTAGGAACTCCAGTACAAAGATGCCATTCCTCCTGCTACCTGTGATTTGATCATCCCAAGGAAAATTCAGTTGATACGTCTTGGGATATACTAACTTCAGAGACCGTCCTGGATCACATACTTATTCTTGCTGTATAAGAGGTCAAAAAAAGACAGTCTCTAAAACCACAATGGCTGTTATGAGGAGTGTTTCATCTTAGGAATGGATAAAAAGCAATCAGTGTTTCACAAGTTTGTCTTATGACTGATAAAGTATCTGACATATATGTTGAAAGAAAGTGAAAGGAAAGAAGAGGAAATATTATGGCCAAGACTATCACCCTCATGTTGATCCAATATTTATGACTTTTTCTTCTATCTGTGCTGGTCCTTTCTATCATCCATCTGTGTTGGACAGCAGGATTAGAATAGTCTTATCTCAAAAAGACTATCATTGGGGATAAGGAATCTAAAGGGAAGTGATGTCCTTGCTCTAATGAATAATTCCTCAAACCCACAAACTCTTATGTGAGTGCACTTTCCCACATAAACATGTGTAGTCCCCAAGCACACACAAAGTGAATTTCTGCTCACATCCATAGGATTCACATAACAACAGAAAGAAAACACCATATCATAAGTGAGGTTGTTTAGTTTAATAAACATATGCCATGTTGGTCAAATATCAAGACACCTATCTGGACCTATAATCATCTTTTTATGTAGCACATAGTAGACCATCATTCATTTATTTATTTATATTGGACTGTGATGATATAAATGAAAGCTACCCAAGCAGGTATATTTAATGATTCACACTAATATATTTTAAGTATATCAAATATTGGTTTGGAAGCAGGTAAACTTGAGAAAATAAAATCCTAAGCTAGTTGTTAAAAAGGAGGCCAGTGTTAATTCTATCTCTTACTAGTTATGGGATCATGAGAAGTCATTTTATCCCTAACTGCCATTATTCTTCATTGGCGAAATGAGGATAGTAATATCTGCTTAATGGAATTGCTATCATAAAGGTATAGAACCAGTAAAAGAGTGAAAAGAGCTATTCATTGTGTGCTTATGGATTAGTAATATTTTATTACTAATTTCAAGATTCTACACAAAAGGTTTAATTCACTTTTTCTGTCACCTGTTGTTTATGTCTTGAATGTTCCTACTGCAGATTTACAAATGTTCTTTACCATGCTTCTTTTTATGGAAATAAATGAAATGGATTCAGAGAGAGAAGAGGGAAATTTGCAAAAAAGTAACTCATGCATCTGACATACATGAAGTTGCAAACATTATTCAGCACCATTAGTATTATTTCACACTGGAGAAGTTAAGAAGTGCTAATAATACAGATTAACCTAATCACAGAGTCTCTATGCTGGAAAAATCATTAGAAACTCAGGATGGGGAAATGTACCATACACTTCTTGGGGTTACCTTTTCTTATTCTCATGGCAGAGGCATCAAATTCATCTCTACATGCATTGCTTCACAATTAGATTCAACATCTCCATCCAGGGCTCCAGGCAACATGATTTCTCCTTCAGAAGGCCAAACAAATAATACCCATCTGCTATATCAAACTGATCCAGCCTGCACACAGTATAGATGGAAATTCCAGTACATGGAGAATCAATTGCCTGGAGGACAACAGCAAGCTATCACAATAGCAAATGCAGAGCTAGTATTAGAAAAGAGACTTTCCTGATTCCCAGTTATGAAGAAAAGGATTTAAAACAATGTCACAAAACCAAAACAAATGTTAGGAACAAAAATGCATGTGGTGACCTTCAGCCATTTTTTCTTTGGGGCATCAGAGAAAAATCCTAGTCAGCTGCTGCATGATTGTATCTTGGATAGCAACGTCTTTGCTAGTTATGGAAAGAATAAATAAACAGAAGGCAATGCATACTTTGTAAATAAATCATGTAGAAAGGAAAAATGGTCAGCTATAAGTTAGCTGAGAGGAAAGTAGGCTTAACTTTTTTTTTTCAATTTAAAAGTTAACAGGGTAGTTTCTCCGAGTTGAGGTGTTTTCTGATAAGTTATAGACATGATTTAATTACAGCATGAGCTTTCTAAGAAGAATAAAATGACCTTGATTTTGGGTCCAACACAAAGTTTTACAATAATATTATCTTCTAAAATTTTAAAAGTCTCTGTTAGAAGCAAAAACTGTTATGGATATCATCCGTATATCATATACCAGACTAACAACTGTTCTATTTTTAAAATTTACAAATTTAAAAATTGCACAAATGACTGTCTTTGACTGGAGAAATGACTCACCCAGAGTCACTTAACTGGTGGCAGGCAGAGTACTGAGTTACATGATTCTGTTGCCTACTCTGCTTCCAGCAAAAGGAAAGCACTGAACCTTCATTTCCACTCTCTCTCTTTTTTATTTTTGGTGCACATTACACTAAATTAGTTTATGTGGCGATTTAGTGGCTAAATCATGTCCAACACTTGCAATCCCATGGACTGTAGCCGGCTAAGATCCTCTGTCCATAGGATTTCCCAGGCAAGCATACTGAAGTAAGTTGCCATTTCTTCTCCAGGGGATCTTTCCAATCCAAGGATCAAACCTGGGCCTCCTGCATTGCAGGTGGATTCTTTACTGACTGAGCCACCAGGGAAGCCCTTCAATTAGTTTATAATGTATTAAATTATAGTGTATTTTATATACCATTTTTATATAAAAATATGGCAGCACTTATTTAGACTCAAAGCACATTGACATGAAAGCATATATACAGGTACACATCTCTTAGCTGTTTAAGACCAAATAAGAGAATACTGGTTGAAATTCTTTCAAAAATTTTGAGCATGTAAAATATAAATGTTTAAATATATCTAAAATTATACAATCTTCATTAGGTACTAAATACACACTATAATGTTATCTATTTTATACATTATTTCATATGTAATCTATATCATATGACAATTATTGGGTTGTTGTAGTTTATAGAACACCTCCTCACTAACACATATTGATAGAACTGGTGTGAGTTTGCAGATGAGGCAGTGCAAGTTTCTTATAGCTCCAACTACCTAACACATGAGAAACTCTTGTGTAAATGGAGCAATGATGCCTGTATTAAAGAAGAGTGCTATAGATAGATAGATAAAATGAGATACAGGGTATAAAATTATCTGGTAATAATATATATTAGCTATCTTTGAGTTTGATCAGGGATTACAACGACAGATGAGATAACTGAAATCCACAGACACAGAAATGTTGCTGCAGAGAAGAAAGGACATGAGTTTCATAGTGAGACAGAAGCTCTCACTATGGTGAGAGATATCTCTTCATATGGTGGAAATACAGAATGGATATATTTCCTGTTAGTGAATAAGGACTCAACAAAATAGACAACCACTGTTGTAAAGGAGCTCCCCAATGTCCACTCATGGAAGGTAGCAAATATTTACTACTGGACCCTATATTTTCTTGACACCAACCTTCTGTCCAGCTGTGACTCCCACCATGTGGACCTAAACTATTAAATTTCCCTGCAACTCAACCTTCAGTTCAGTCACTCAGTCGTGTCCAACTCTTTGTGACTCCAGGGACTGCAGCATGCCAGGCTTCCCTGTCCATCACCAACTCCTGGAGCTTACTCAAATTCATGTTCACCAAGTCGGTGAGGCCATCCAACCATCTCATCCTTGGTCATCCCCTTCTTCTCCTACCTTCAATCTTTCCCAGCATCAGGGTCTTTTCAAATGAGTCAGCTCTTCGCATCAGATGACCAAAGTATTGGAGTTTCAGCTTTAGCATCAGTCCTTCCACTGAATATTCAGGTCTGATTTCCTTTAGGATGGACTGTTTGGATCTCCTTGAAAGAGTCCAAGGGACTCTTAAGAGTCTTCTCCAACACCACAGTTCAAAAGATCAATTCTTTGGCTCTCAGCTTTCTTCATAGTCCAACTCTCACATCCACACATGATTACTGGAAAAACCATAGCTTTGACTAGATGGACCTTTGTTGGCAAAGTAACATCTCTGCTTTTTAATACACTGTCTAGGTTGGTCATAGTTTTTCTTTCAAGGAGCAAGTGTCTTTTAATTTCATGGCTGCAATCACCATCTGCAGTGATTTTGGAGCATCCCCAAAAATAAAGTCTCTCAAGTCAAGGTGAGCCCCTCCCTATCCCTGAAGTCCCGAAGTATTTTTCTTCCTCTGTTTAATGTACAGTAGCTTTTACCTTTGAAGGGAGTTATTTAGCTGGCTATCTTCTCTCTCTTAACAGAAAACATATGAATTGAGGACTGCATATCACTAGAATCCCAACAATTGTTAATTGGCATTAATATACAGAGTGAGATCTTGAACCACCCTTCATTTCTCTCCCAATGTTATGTGAACAAAAGACAGTTTAAACAATTTTATTTAGGTTTGCCAATGCTCAGAAGCAGGATCAAATGTAGTCAGTGTTTAGACCACATTAAGTCTGAAGAGTTATACTGAACTTGCGAAAGCAGGAAGCCTCCTATTCCTCAAAGTTGTTTTCCGTCCTAATTCATCAAGACTCACCATAGTTTTAGCAGATAGTTCTCAGGAATATTCACTTTCTAAAAGAATGGCAATAAAAATACTCTTCAAGATAAAATATACCCTAAAAAAACATAGCACAATGATCTTTTTTAAAAAGGCCTTTAAAACAATGCAACACCACACAACCTTCAAATATGAGAATACAGAAGCATATTAATGACAAAACAATGCTTTTATCACATGTTGTTAAGTTAAAAATCATATTACAAACAGAGTTTACATAATGGTCTTTCGCTCTTTTAAAAATACTATGAGCATATGTGAATATGAATATTTACTAGAATACAGCATTTAGGGGCACAGTGTTGGCATGCCAGGATTGGATATTCACTAAGCAGAGAAAGTGATTTATTAACTAGATAGCACTAACTAGAGAAAGTTACTTCATCTCATTCTGCTTAATTTTTATTATTTTTAAGGTATAAATACTAAAACTACTTTGGTCATAAGATAGAGCTTCACTCCACACCCCTAAAATTATTTTGAACAGAAACTTAGCAGAAAAGCATTCAGTGAATATTAGGCATTTTATATTTCATATATGGAGACCAAAAGCATCTTTTATAACTGGCTGTCAATGGTTATATTTAGGTGGTAAGTCTTGGTATTTTCTTTTATTTTTCCTTCAGAGTATTCTGACACTCTCTAATGAACAGGGGTCACTGTTTGAACCATTCAAAATACCTATAAAAAATAGCCCCTTCAAAATTCTCTAATTTCACCTGCATTGAGGACCTACATTGATTTCTATCAGAGTTATATGGGTATATGGAAAATATTTTATAATCACATAATAAAATGCCTTCCAATATAAAATTAAGCTAAGGTGATATTAAAGTGACCTGCCAGCAAGTATCAGTCCAGCTTGAGAAAAGACCAAGAATATCCAGTTTCTAGATAACCAATGCATACCATAAGTTACACTGATGTGAGCAAACTTAACTCTTACAGTGTAGAAGGCACAGCAATCTGTTCAGGGCAATCCCAGCTTACAAAAGGAAAAAACCTTGACACACTTAAGTTTCCTAGGGCCTGAGGATCATGTTTTGTTCTCTAACACCAACAGCATCCTGTGCTACAAATTCACCAAGTAGAAATTCATAAGTATTTGTTGAATGGATGCTTGATGAACAAATATTGGGATAAAACCATAGAAAGATTTAAAGAGACGTCAGATCTGTAATGCTGTGTTAGACCCCTATTTTTAAAGCAACTCTTGGAATATCTTTGGATGATTTAACCAGGCAGCTGTCCATTTCCCATATAACTAAGCGCATGGAAGTAGAAGACATATGGCCAAAGTTAAATGGGATGTCTTCAGCTTTATAGCCCACTGAATATGATGCATCCGGCAAAAGGAGGTGGTAGGAATTCAGTGATCTTGGCCTTCCAATACTAGGGCAACTTAACAAGAGAAGCTGTCCCTGTAGGAATTAACTTGGAATATGAAATTGTCCATAAGCTTTTGTACCTGGGACTTTATAATATACACATTTTTATTTGAAAGCAATGATTCAGTGTTCAAAACTTCTATTGAGTACTTCTATCTACATTCCTGTGATGGTTAACTTGACAGGGCCATGGGGTACCCAGACATTTGAAAGTCCCCTGGACAGCAGGAAGATAAAACCAGTCGATCTTAAGGGAGATCCACCCTGAACATTCACTGGAAGGACTGATGCTGAAGCTGAAGCTCCAGTATTTTGGTCATCTGATGCAAACATATTCTTATTGGAAAAGTCCCTCATCCTGGGAAAGACTGAGGGCAGAAGGAGAAGAGGGCATCAGAGGATGAGATGGCTGGATCACATCACAAATGCCATGAACATGAACTTGGCCTTCCCATCACAAACTCCGGGATATGGTGAGAGACAGGAAGGCCTGGGGTCCTGCAGTATGGGGTCACAAAGAATCAGACACAACTGGGCAACTGAACAACAACAAGAAATAATTATTTCTTTCTGTCTTACTCTCTTGAATCTGAGGCATCAGTCTTCTCCTGCCTTTGAACTCAGGCTGAAATACCATTGACTCTCCTAGTTTTTAGGGCTTTGGACTCAGAATGATACCATTGGCTTCACTGGGTCTCCAGCTTGCCAAGTGCAGATCTCAAACTCCTCAGACTCTATAATAGTATGAGTATGAGACATTTTTCTTTTTTAAAATTTATTTTTTATTGAAGGATAATTGCATTACAGAATTTTGCTGTTTTCTCTCAAACCTCAACATGAATCAGCCATAGGCATACATATATCCATCTCCTCCTTTTTGAAACATCCTCCCATCTCCCTCTCCATCCCACCCCTCTAGGTTGATACACAGCCCTGTTTGAGTCAATGGGAATTTGCTGTATGGCTCAGGAAACTCAAACAATGAGACATTTTTTATAGTAAATCTCTGTGTTTGCAAGATGCTTTGTAAAATCACAAAATGCTAATTATTATGGACTAATCCCCAATTATTCTCATATGTATATACAGACTGAAATTGTTACTGATGACAATGCAAAGGACATGTGAGTAATTAAATACAGTAAAATTATTATGATAACTGAGTTGAATAATTAAGAAAGTACAGAATTTTAAAGTTCATTGTATGCTTTGTGTCACAATTTTCAAGTTATCTTTCTCTGTTTTGCGGCACACTATATCTGGTTTTGAAGTTTCATATGCATTCTGAGCTCAGATGCTCAGAGTGCTGTCCTGGACAGTATTGAGCCCAAGCTCTCCCTCTTGCTTATACAGGTACCCCTGACCCTTTGAGAAGAAGTGTACATGCAGATGTACTGAGAAAACATTTGTTAAATAGACAAAGTAACCTTCTTGTTATTAGTCAAACTTGGTTGAGATTGAGTGCTCGCTTAACAACTTTTATAAGGTAATTCCACTTTCAATGGAATTGAAATACTATCCTGTATTAATGTTGTATTTCTTATTTGGCCATTCTAGAGAAGCAGAGTTCTTCCCCCGCCCCACCCCCCAGGTTAAGTTCTTCATTATCTCAACAAGAATAAGAAGAAGGAGGAAGAAGAAGGAGATGGAGGAAGAAGAAGGGGAGGAATAGGAGGGGAAAGAGGAGAAATAAATTTCCTCAATGACTGAACCAGTAATTATTCTATCAGTCTTCACTTATTGTAGGTGCCTGGGTCCATTTTAGGTGCTAGGAGGTAGACAGTACTTTGGTAAAAGAAAAAAAGGCTCTCAATTCTTTCTCTTTAAAAGGGAATTCCCATTGTGAACACATACAGTAGTTCTTAGAGACATTGTAACATGAAGCATGATAGCTATTATACTGAGTACCAAGACTGTACTTGTCACTTTGTTTCTGTATGCAATAGCTGCAATTCTCACCCCAAAATCAACTTAATTCTTACTCTATTGCTGAGTAAACAGAAAATAGTTACTATAAAGTTAAGAACACATGGCTAGCAGTTGCTAAGATGAGTTTGGAACTTTCCTCATTTTGTTGTCAAAACCCAATTTCATTACATCATATGGCTTCTTGTTTTGGCATTTGCTCAACTTCTCTAATGCCTTCAACAGGATAAAGTCTTTGTTTAAATTATTGGCAGTTTTCTCATTGGCATGCTCACCAAGATGATGACTTACCTCAATGGCTTTGACACTGAATTTTTCTTTTATATTCTTTTCTTTAGTTTGCTAAGAAAGTCCTGAATATTCATTGCAAGGACTGATGCTGAAGCTGAAACTCCAATAGTTAAGCCACCTGATGCAGAGAACTGACTCATTGGAAAAGACCCTGATGCTGGGAAAGATTGAAGGCAGGAGGAGAAGGGGACAACAGAGGATGAGATGGTTGGATGGAATCACCGACTCAAAGGAAATGAGTTTGAGTAAGCTCCGGGAGTTGGTGATGGATAGGGAAGCCTGGTGTGCTGCAGTCCATGGGGTCGCAAAGAGTTGGACATGACTGAGCAACGGAACTGAAGAAAGTAATAGATTAATTTGATAGAAAATTTCAAAAAATAGGAATATTAAGAAAAGCTATGTGCTCCATTGCCAGAGTTTCAAAGCAATTTCATCTCTATAGGGTGTTCAGATCCATCTAGTTAAAATTTCATACCAATAAAATTAGAATATGCCTTAGTGGTTATGCCCTTGCATCTTTCTTCTGAAAAGAAAGTCTTGTGGCTTTGTGATTTTGAGGCATTTGCTTAATCATCCTGAACTCAGTTTCCTCTCTTGAATCGACCTCTCAGGCACTGGAGAGGATATTAGATAATTCACATGAATATGCTTTGCATATGAAAGTTACTTAAGAAATATCACTTTTACTCTTCTTCCTTTGTAGGACAACTAGATGGGCTTCCTTGATGGCTCTCCAGGAGACACAGGTTCAATTCCTGGGTTGGGAAGATCCTCTGGAGGAGAAAAGGAAACCACTCCAGTATTCTCGCCTGAAAAATCCCATGGACAGAGGAGCCTGGTGGGCTGTAGTTCAATGCATTGCAGAGTCAGACACAACTGAGCAACTAAGCACTAGGTCCAGGGCAACTAGGTAACTATCATCAATAGGCCTGCCTTTGTTATGTTTGTGTGTGTGTGTGGTGGGAGGAGGGCAGTGAGAGTATCATTATTTAAGTTACTCTATAGCACAGAATATTTGCTAAACCTATTCATTTAAATTGTGATGTGACAGAAATTAGGCTCAAAAAGAACATTTATCTGGCTCCAAAGCATTTCTGTTTATCACACAATGACCCTCTCCATGGAAAGCACAGACACATTTTTTAAAACTCTAGTTCATAATTAGCATGTTATTTTTAAACAAATCTAGAATTATATAAAATGAAAACCTGGTGTTTTTCAACAAATTCCACTCAGGTCATATACTCTGCCAGTGAAATAGTCAGTATCCATGAAAAGTTCCAGACTTCTTTCTTATGCATTCAGAACCAATTCTCACTGATATCACCTCTTGCTTCTTTTAATATATTAAATAATAACTGACACTCAACTACTCATCTTGATCAATTTCATTTAGTGATATTTGTTACTTTGCCCACTCCAGATCTATTCAAAAATAAGTTACTCTGATTATAAAATATCACTTAACATGGACAAGGTTTTCCACATATATTGATTCATTTAATGTTAAAATCTTTATTTTGATCATTCATTGAATATTTTTTGAGCACCTTCCATATTTCCAGTGCTGTTCTAAACCCGAGGGATATAATTATTAGAAAATAGACTTGGCTTTTGCCCTGACATTTGTAGTAGGTTAACAGTCTTAAAGACATCAATCAAATTAATCATGTTCAAGTGTAAATTTCAGCTAGAAAAGTGCTGTGGTGATGTACATGTTAGCGTGAGTGCCCCTCAAAAAGGATTTGTCCTAGTCGTGGAAATCAGGGAAGGTGTGCCTGAGGAAACAGTGATGCAGCTGAGATCTAAAGAATTAGCAAAGTTAATTCATTAAAGAGAGGAGGAAAAACAACTTTAAGGGAGTGGGAAGAGAATGAGAACAGGAACAAGTTGAGTTAAATGACAGGGAAAGGGTGGAAGGAGCAACATTGGTTGGCATGACACAGTATAACAGGAAGAAAAAAGCCCATTCTCTTAGATCAGAAAAAGCTTCTTTGTCAAAATTCCATTTAAATTGAGACATGGCATTTTGTGTAGCTTTCTTATTTTACTTTTTAAAAAAGTATCTATCAGAACAAGACTGAAAACTAATTTCAACACACAATGTGTAAGCAGACTGTGCAATAAAAAAAGTAACAGGAATAATGCAATAAAAAATATGAGTGTTAATAAACCTAACAAAACAGTATTCTAAGTAAATGCCCTGGGATTTATACGACATCAGATATTTTTAGAAATCTCAGACCAGCATATGGTGAGACTTAGAGAAAGAAAGAAAGAAGCCTTAAAAATAAGTCCCTTCTACACAGTATAAGACTGTTTGCTGGATTTTTTACTGGTGAGGAACACATACCTTCTAATGGTAGATAATTGGAGAAAAGATCTCTTTCACCAAATGCCAAATGAGGAATTGCAATTAATTTCCTCAGTATCATTAAGCACTGTTTATGTGGCTAGTTTTAATATTTTATATTGTGATATTTACATTTATTTAGCCAAATTTAAAAGATAAGTTGATGTAACTGCCATAATACTTTAAAAAGTTCAATTTGATGGGATTGACGATATGTAGACTTCCTCTTGGAAGGAAAGTTATGACCAACCTAGACAGCATGTTAAAAAGCAGAGACATTACTGTGCCAACAAAGGTCTGTCTCGTCAAGGCTTTTTCCAGTAGTCATGTATGGATGTGAGAGTTGGACTATAAGGAAAGCTGTGTGCCGAAGAATTGATGATTTTGAACTGTGGTGTTGGAGAAGACTCTTGAGAGTCCCTTGGACTGCAAGGAGATCCAACCAGCCTATCCTAAAGATCAGTCCTGAGTGTTCATTGGAAGAACTGATATTGAAGCTGAAACTCCAATATTTTGGCCACCTGATGCGAAGAGCTGACTCACTTGAAAAGACCCTGATGCTGGGAAAGATTAAAGGCAGGAGGAGAAGGGGATAACAGAGGATAAGATGGTTGGTTGGCATCCCCGACTCAATGGAGATGAGTTTGAGTAAACTCCGGGAGTTCGTGATGGACAGGGAGGACTGGCGTGCTGTGGTCCATGGGGTTACGAAGAGTTGGACATGACTGAGCGACTGAACTGAGGCTTCCTCTCCTGGAGGAGGAAATGGCAACCCACTCCACTATTCCTGCCTGGCATAACACTCCACCTCATGGACAGAGGAGCCTGGCAGCCTATAGTCCATAGGGTCACACAGAGTCGGAATGACTGAAGTGACTTAGCACACATGCATGCAGGACTTCCTCTCAAGTGTTCTCTGTAGCTGAAATTTGGGTCACTGGAAGGAAATTGTTCTGCTTTTATATGAAAGCAAAAAGTGCAGGTGTATAGTTGGGGATGAAATTGATCACTTGGTGCATCCTGAGTCTTTTTAACCTGAATTGAAGTTGAAACAAAAGATGGACTATTAAGACCTGAGTTCTGATTTCTTTCTTTATACATAAATGTGTTCCACTGTAAAGCTAATGACCATAGGCTCAGGGAAAAGAGATAAATGAAATCACCATAGTTAACACTTCAGTTCAGTTCAGTTCAGTCACTCAGTTGTGTCCAACTCTTTGCAACCCCATGGACTGCAGCACGCCAGGCTTTCCTGTCCATCACCAACTCCCAGAGCTTACTCAAACTCATGTCCATCGAGTCAGGGATGCCATCCAACCATCTCATCCTCTGTTGTCCCCTTCTCCTCCTGCCTTCAATCTTTCCCAGCATCAGGGTCTTTTCCAATGAGTCAGTTCTCTGCATCAGGTGGCCAAAGTATTGGAATTTCAGCTTCAGCGTCAGTGCTTCCAATGTATATTCAGGACTGATTTCCTTTATGAGAGACTGGTTTGATCTCCTTGCAGTCCAAGTTAACACTGCTGTATGCTATACCTGAAAGTTATTAAGAATGTATTTCCTAAAAGTTCTCAGGCAAGGAAAAAAATTCTTTTTTTTTCCATTTTAATTTTTAAAAAATTTTTGTATCTATATGAGATGATGATGCTAACTAACCTCACCACATGTCAAGTCTGTATGCTGGGCACCTTAAACTTACACACTGCTGTAGGTCAACTATATCCAATAAAAGTGGGGGAAAAAATCACCTTTAATCCCTCTACCTAATCACAAGCAAGAGAAACAGTAATAATATTGACTGTGATTCATTGAGTATTACTGTGGACCTAGTCTTTCAAGTAAACTATTTCCAATCATGCTAATCTTGCAAAGAAAATACAACTAACATCCTTCTTCTATAGATGAGGAAAACTATTCAGAGGAATTATATGACTAGCCCAGATGAATCACAGAACCAAGTTAAAAAACAGAACTACCTTGTTTATGTTTTTACTGAAGCATGTGACTTTTAGTGTTTTTTCCCAAGTAGCCATGTATCTTTCTAATTGCCTGTCTGTTCAGTTTTATTTTAAGCTAATCATTACATTATACATGAACTTTTACCCTTAATTTCTTAAATAATATGCTATTTAGTTATTTAATGTGGTGATTATGAATATTGCAGTGCTGAAGAAGACTCTTGAGAGTCCCTTAGACACGATTTAGTGACTGAACAACAACAATTTAATTACCTATGTTACTATTACTACAATATCTATATAATTATTATTTATATACACTGAAGTATATACTTTATTTTACCTAAACTGATTTATAATTTGACCGTCTTGCTTATTTTTCTTTTGTTTCAATACCATGGACAATTATATAATAATTCTACTTTTATATAAAGGATTTTTTTCATTTTGAATTGTTTATTTGGGATGCCTTCCTGAAAGAAAATACTTGACCAAAAGATATTTAATCTCAGCTTTCTAGAATCTGGGGCTAAAATAATAAGAAATGTGCATGTGACAAAATTACAGACATATTTGGTGAAATTCTCTGATTCTGAGCTTTCCAAATACTTTTATCAAATGGGTTCATTAAAGGAGTTTTTTCACTAAAAATGAATCCATCATTCTTCTGAGACTATAAGTAGTCTTCCTGCCTAGGTTCTTAAACCCTAAGGTACTCATTTCTTTAAGAGGCTAAAGAGGTGACATATGTGAACAGTCTGTAAGAAAAGATATTCTGTGTTCATTTGCATTTCTACTTGTCCATTTCTTAATAATAATTTTTAAACAGCTTAAATTAAGATGAGAGAATAAAAACTAACTACTTAGTTAAAGGCACTGATACATAAAATCAATTTATATTGCATAATGTAAATAAATGCTTTGTCCTAAATATTTACATTAACAAATGTTAACACAAAGTAGACAAACATTACACATGCCAAACTATAGGTATCATTTTAATTTAATTTTGAATATTTTACTTTAATTTAAAAATATTAATTTTGAATATTTAACTAAGTTTGAATATTTTAAGGCTATGTGGTTAAAAAGTATATGCATAGTTTGTGTATGTGTGGTTACACAAATTTTCCCTTTAGAGCAGATTCCTGTCTTCCTAAGATAAATCTGAATCAGTATCAATGTATTGATGAATACCTTCTACTCATTCTGTAAATTCATGAATTCAGTAAAGCATCTATCCTATATAAGATGCTCTATCACTTTCTGGGAACTATCAAGATAAAAATTTATTTAACAATTACAAACAACTTTTTGAAAATTTAGTTTTTGTATGATAATTTAAAATGTAATATTCCAATCTTCATATCATCACAGTTGAAAAAATATTATAGTCTTTTGTCCAAGATAATAAAGCTAGTGAGTAGATGAATAAAGATATTCAAGTTAGAACTACATAGCTGCTGAAAAGTTGAAAGTGAAAGTTGCTTATTCACGTCTGACTTTGCGACCCCATGGATTTCTCCAGGCCAGAATACTAGAGTGGGTAGCCATTCCCTGCTCCATGGGATCTTCCCAACCCAGGGATCAAACCCAGGTCCCCCGCATTGTGGGCAGATTCTTTCTCTGAGCTACCAGGGAAGCCCAATACAGTTGCTAGTGGCAGAAATATAAACTGAACTATGAGGCCTGTGTGTGTGTGTGTATTGGAGCTAATATCAATAACCTATTGCTGTAAATCAAGCCTCTTCAAAACTTAGTGGCTTAAAACAGCAAACATTATTTTTGCCCAAATGACTCAGGTGTCCACCACCGCCAGAAAGGCCCTCAGGCAGGAAGATGATGTTGCTTGAATCCCATTTGCCGCAGATTAATAAGTACTGAGGGGGTAGAGGAAAAGTAAAATAAGCCTTTATAACTCATAGTTTTGAACACTCTGGTGTTAACTTTAGTTCATTCAGTAATACTAGGTTGAATATCTTTTAGATTATTGCTAGAGAGAATATTAAAGAAGACAAAAGAGAAATGCAGGAGCAACAGCAAAATAAATTGGTGTACTGTAAGATGAAAATTTACTGTTAGGGATTCAGAAAAGCACATGCAGATGTCTTTATGATTAAACACTATGTGGTTCTGAGGGCACAGCAGCCTGTGTGCTCTATCTCATTCTCACACAGACAGGAAATGGACAGCCTCATTCTATAAAGTTTATCTTCAAATGACTGCTTATGAAGCTCTCAGATAAGCAACAAAGAAAGTTAGATGCCACTCCACTTTGGGAATAATTACCAAGTGTTTATTTTCACTAGGTTACTTTGTTACTTCAAGTGTTAACTTCTCCAGAGTTAATACTTCAGTGTATTTCCCATTCAATATTATTTTCTAACCTCTTAAAAAGAATTATGTTGTAAAACTACTGAAAAGTTGTTAAAACAACAAGTAAAACATTTCAAACTAAATGCATGCAACATTTTATTTTGCAGTCACTATGTAATAGTAAAACAGATACTAATGATTGTTGGTTTCTGGTATATTAAGATATTAAGTAGTTCTGAAATAGTTATCAAGGAGAAAATATAGAGGAGATATCCTCTGAAGGGTATTAAGCTTAAAGTCCAATTTGCTAAATCTTCCTTTCAGGGGGAAAATAGGAAGCAATTACAATGGACACAGCAGGATGCAAAGTTATACAGAATTGTTCTTACTATTAAAGAAACAATCCCACTAAATGATTCTATTAAAACAAGAGGCCAGGCAGGTTATATTCAATTTAGGATCAGGATTCTTACCCATCTAGACCTTTAAAGAAAGGAGCTTAAATTCATCTTACTTCCTTTGTTTTACAAGTAAGAGAAAAATTTCAAGGTCACAGTAGAAGTTAAAGTTAAAACTGAAGGCTGCAGATTTTCCCTTTTGGCATGGTTATTTTTCCGGTGGTCATGTATGGATGTGAGAGTTGGACTGTGAAGAAAGCTGATCGCTGAAGAATTGATGCTTTTGAACTGTGGTGCTGGAGAAGACTCTTGAGAGTCCCTTGGACTGCAAGGAGATCCAACCAGTCCATTCTAAAGGAGATCAATCCTGGGTGTTCATTGGAAGGACTGATGCTAAAGCTGAAACTGCGATACTTTGGCCACCTCATGCGACGAGTTGACTCACTGGAAAAGAGTCTGATGCTGGGAGGGATTGAGGGCGGGAGGAGAAGGGGACGACAGAGAATGAGATGGCTGGATGGCATCACTGACTCTATGGACATGAGTTTTAGTGAACTCCGGGAGTTGGTGATGGACAGGGAGGCCAGGCGTGCTGTGATTCATGGGGTCCCAAAGAGTCAGACATGACTGAGGGATTGAACTGATAGACTTTCAAAAGTTATTAAGAAACAAACAAACAACAACAACAAAAACATGGGCAGAAGGCCTGAATAGACATTGTCATGGTCTGGGCGCGGGTTGGAAAAGAATTTCCAGACACGAGGTAGAATGAAAGAATAGTTTATTAGAGTGGGGAGGGGAGAGTCGCTGCCAGCACAGTGGGCCGGCTTCCGGGCCGGCTTCCTGATAGTCAGGGAAAGCTGACAGTGATCAGGAGTTCTTGATTCATTTTTATACCCTGGGTGTGCGGAGTGGGATAGGGCTCTTACGGGTCATTTGCTGATTGGATGGAGAGGGTAGAGTAAGGCACATACCTTTCCCTATATGGGAAAGGAGGTTATATTGGTCTGGAAGACCTGAAATTCATTAACAGTTACTTCACTGTGGATGGGAGGGAAGGTCAGCAAAGGTCTGGTTTTTCTGTTCCTGCATTCCAAGACCCTCTTTGGTTTTATCTGCTCTTTCGTCCTTGGGTCACCACAGATATTTTTCTAAAGAAGACATACAGATGGCCAAAGGCACATGAAAAGATGCTCAATAATGCTAATTATTAGGGAAATTCTAAGGAAAAATCATAGTGCGATAATCTCATACTTGTCAGAATGGCTGCCATCAAAAAAGTCTACAAATAACAAATGTCAGTAAAGATATGGAGAAAAAGGAAACCTGTAAGCTGTCAGTGGGAATATAAATTGGCACAGCCACTATGTAAAACAGAATGGAAGTTCCTCAAAAAACTAAAAATAGAACTACTATTATGATCCAGCAATTTCACTTTTGGGCATGTGTATGAAAAAAAAAATGTAAACACGAATTTGGAAACACACCTCAAAGTTCATATCAGCATTATTTACAATAGTCAGACTATGGAAACAACACAAGTGTCCATCAATAGATGCATGGATAAAGAAGATTTGATACATGTATGCGTGCGTGTGCATGCTAAGTTGCTTCAGTTATGTCTGACTCTTTGTGACCCTATGGACTATAGCGTCTCAGGATCCTCTGTCCAAGGGATTTTCCAGGCAAGAATACTAGAGGGGGTTGCCATTTCCTTCTCCAGGGGATCTTTCTGATCCAGGGATTGAATCCACGTCTTCTATGCCTCCAGCATTGGCAGGTCGGTTCTTTACCACTAGCACCACCTGGGAAGCATGTATAATCACATATAAACAATAGACTATTACTCAGCCATGAAAAGAATAGAATTCTGCCATGTATAGCAATGTGGTTGGACCTGGAGAATGCTTTCCTTAGTGAAATAAGTCAAACATAAATACTATACTATATCATTTATCTGTAGAATCTAAAAGTAACACAAATAAATATATATAATACAACAGAAACAAACTCACAGATGCAGAGAAGAAGCTAGTGGTTAACAGTGCAGAGAGGGAAAGGAGGAGGGCTGAGATAGGGGTATGAGATTAAACGACACAAACAACTATGTATAAAAATAAATAAGCAATGAGGATGTATTGTAGAACACAGGGAAATAAAGCCATTATTTTGTATTAACTTTAAATGATGTATTATCTACAAAAATCTTGAATCACAATGTTGTATACCTGAAACTAGTATAATATTGTAAATCAACTACAAATCAATAAAAGGGAAAGAATAAATGACTCTAGTGGCAGTAACCACTTGGTTTTAATATGCAGCTCACATGTTAATTCCTCTAGAAAAAAGCTTCATTTTCAAAAGTCAAGAAGACTATATGTACTTGTTGTGAAACACATTTTTAGAATTCATTCATACAGTGTAACTGAAATCTTTCACCCACTGAACAATTCTCATTTCCCCTGCAGAAACAAAGAGGGACATGGAAAGTCCAAAGGTGTTGTTTATGTCTGTTTCCTTGCTTGTGGTGATGGCACCCCAGGTGATGACTTATGTCCAAACTTGTCAAATTTTATACATGCACAGTTCTTTGTATATCAACTATATTTCAATGAAACTTAAGGAAAAAGTCAAGAGGATGACAAATATAGTACCGCAGAAAGAACAGGTCAATCTTTATTGAGCATATCTATTCATTACCAAAAAATAGAGAGCCTATCTACTATCTCTCATAGTTCCTGATAAAACATATTATCTCATTGCTGCCTTTATGCTGCATTTATAACTGAAAATATTTTCTCTGTCATTAGAAAACTAAAAGCAAGCAAATTTAACCTCTTGCCATTATTTTGTTCTGACATTTTACCTTTTCTAAGAAATTGAAATTAAACCTTCTGCTTTTTCAACATCCTACAAAGGTCCGTCTAGTCAAGGCTATGGTTTTTCCAGTGGTCATGTATGGATGTGAGAGTTGGACTGTGAAGAAAGCTGATCGCCGAAGAATTGATGCTTTTGAACTGTGGTGTTGGCAAAGACTCTTGAGAGTCCCTTGTACCGCAAGAAGATCCAACCAGTCCATTCTAAAGGAGATCAATCCTGGGTGTTCATTGGAAGGACTGATGCTAAAGCTGAAACTGCAATACTTTGGCCACCTCATGCGACGAGTTGACTCACTGGAAAAGAGTCTGATGCTGGGAAAGGTTGGGGGCGGGAGGAGAAGGGGACGACCGAGAATGAGATGGCTGGATGGCATCACCGACTCTGTGGACATGAGTTTGAGTGAACTCTGGGAGTTGGTGATGGACAGGGAGGCCTGGCGTGCTGTGATTCATGGGGTCGCGGAGAGTCGGACACGACTGAGCGACTGAACTGAACTGAACTTAAAGTTCACCTCCTTAAGTTCTTTCTCACCACACAAATAGAAGCAATCTCTGAGTTATCTAAACTTGACTGACCCTTCACTATTTTTTCTTGTATTATTGGTATTTCTTGAGTCTATGTTGATTCCTCATGTAAGAAGTCTCTTAAATGAATGAGATAACTTAGCCTGATTTACATATTGGGTTCTTGCAACACAGGATAGTTTTAGTTTGATTTTTTGCTTGTTTGTTTGTTTTGTTTTTACACTTAAGAGTCTTGAGTTTGAATTTAGATTACAAGATTTATCACCTGTGTGAACTCTGGGCAATTACTCCTTTATAATAAGCCTTTGTTTATCAAATGTGCAAAATGGAGATTATAATTTTATATAATCCATGATTTTAAAATACAAAATGACATTGTACCTATAAAGAGCTTTTAAAAGTATCTAGTACACAGTAGTCATTTAATAAAAATATATTTTAACTTGATAACACTTAATAATTATCAAGCATAGCCACACTGCATTATATACAGAATGATCATAATAAATCAATCATGGAGAATTTGGGGTATACCTTAGAATATGTTTTGGAATAATAATAATGTTATTAGTGGTATTTTTGGTGTTTAATCTTTGGGTCTGTCTGATACCAATGAATGAATGCTTAATGTTTGACAGATAAAGTAGCATTTCTTTGTAGGCCCACAATCCTTTTATTCTCTTTCCATGGTATCATTGAAACTGCAACCATACCGTGATGGCCCAGTCCTGGAACAAACACTGTATCTTGATACCTCCAAATCATCACTCATGCTGTCCTAAGTATTTTCTACCTTTCTCTCCCATTCGTTTATCGGAGCTCATTCAAATCCTACCTTCCCTCTGTTCTCTGTCACTTGGAATAAGAAAACCCTTCCAGCCAGCATTCTTAATTTAAATCCCTGCTTCTTCTTAACATAGGGCACTTTTATATCTCTCTTATATTAGAATATTATTTATATAACAATATTCCCCTGTTAGTCTTTAAATCACAAAGATGTAACAAAGGGACAGCGTATTATTGGCACTGCTTCCCATATTAAACCACACAGTGTATATATAAGGCCACCCACACTGCTCAATACATTGAATGGATACCTGGTTCACAAAAGTGTCAGAATGTATCAGAGAATGTGGCCACTGTGATATTTACCCGTTGGCATTTATTAGCTTTGAAGCACCAGAAGAAAAGGAGGTATCTCAGTTAGTAGTATTGTTCTGTGCAATCTCTCAAGAATTGCTTGCCTAAAAGAAAAAAGAATTGCCTGCTTAGTGGCGGCACTGGACTACCGCCCATCCATGTTTCTGTTATACACACACAGATTAATTTCTGTCTGGTTCTTAGGAGATCTATTAGATTGTTTCTGATGACTAAACTAACATAACTTGGAAGACCTTTGTATTGAATTTCTCCAACAGTCAGAATACTTGCCAAGGTGAGGTTTGTAGGAGAGCCAAAGCTTTTTATTATAGTTGCGATTAGTCATATGAGTGAGACAAAACCTTTATTTTTGCTTTGAAGAAGCCACTACACAACAAAATGAAGAGATATATTGAGTAATTTCCTTTGATATTTATGTTGAAGAAAATGGGATGTTCAATGGTGTATAACAAATACCTACTATGAACTATATACTATGCTGCTATTATCCATCATAGAAAGTAGATAATGTTATTACAATTTTACATAAAAGAAAAGTGAACCAATTGAATTATTTGGATAACGTGTCAAATTTCAAAGTCCATGTGAAGAAGATGTATTTGAATATTGCAAATGGCAAGATTTAGCTACATTTATTAGGGGTAAATAGAATGTACTAGTTGTCTATATAAGGGTTTTATGGGGACACAATAGCCTTCTTTTCTTAAGTCAATAATCAGTGCCACATTTGGAAAATATGTACAACACATTAATGCATAAAGATGAAAATTATAATCAACCCAATGCTTCCACACAAAACTATCTAAAAGCGACTGTTGCTTTGAATATTTTCCATAGGCACACGTTTCAGTTACAATGGCTTATTAAATAATCCACTAGTCTTGTAGCAACACAGTTCAAATGCTAGTTACCATGGCACATTAACTGTGAGCAAGTATAAAAAGTAAAATCTCCTCTGTTAGACTTGTGTCCACACTTCAGTGCATATATAAATGTGCACCATGATCAGTGATCAATCACTTTGCTTCTCTCTTGTCTGTCAGTGACTGAATACTACACATCCATTTTCACTTCATGCACAAAAAGGAAGCAAGTGTCTTTTGCCATCTTTTCTTCCAATGATGATAACCTTTTACAAAATCGGATAACTGATAGAATTAGCCAACATCGAATGTGCAGAAACAAAACAAAAAATGATAATAGTGGGAGTAAAATTGGATGTGATTAGAACATGCGAAAAGGGTGACAGAAGCTAAGAACATCATGGGAGGAAGTTAAGAAGTATATGTACACAGTATGACAGAAATGTTTACCACACTTACAAATTGCCTCCAGGATCTGAATTGAACTTTATAGAATAAATAACCGGTTAGGAACACTAACATTGACACCATTTGAGAGACTCTGGGAATGCAGGCAGACAAGTTTAGTGAAGGTGAAGTTATTGACATAAATGAGGAAAGCTGTTGTGTAGAAAAAAAGATGAAAATGACCCAGAGGCAAGACTGGCCAAAACTTCATATTAAAGGAACTCTCAGATATTTCATGACAGTGAAAGTACAAAAGGTAGAGTGTCAGAAGATGATCCAAACTCAGATTTATAAGACACTCTGTATGGTAAGTTACATGATGAGAAGTAAGATTGCTGCAAACCACTCACTGTAGTTGCTAGGTTGAAAGAAACACCCATATATTGCTAATATGCTATTGTTTAACTCATTTGAGGATAAGGATCAACAAGAAAACACTGAAAACAAAATCAAATATTTAACAGCAATGGAATTTAAAAAAATATGAACATTTTGAAGATCTGTGTAGTCTAGAAGCAAAGGTATTTCCCCCATGACTTAATAAATATTTGCTGATTATCTTCTTTGTGCATCAAGGATAATTCTTAAAATGTTTTTTTTTTTTTTAAATAAGAGGGGAATCCTGCATTAAACAAATAGAAATAGAAGAACTTCTGCTCATAACAACATACTGAGTCAACAAAATGAGTTAAACATCTAGATCATCTGTTATATTTTTTCCTTTCTCGTTTAGTCCTTTGCCCAACTTTTAAAAATCAGTTGCTAAGCACAGTGTATGATAACTGGAGGTGCTCTGTAATGTATCTTATTGTATCAATGATACATCTATAAACTTAATAAAGCTGAGTATTCAGATAATACAAAGTTGGGTGTCAGTTTTAAAGACCTGGTCCTATTCATGCTTATACTTACTTGGATTTAAGCAGTTCAGTGACACCTTAGTATCTGGGTTACTTATGAGGGCTTCTCATCCTTGCTGTGCTTAGTGACTCAGTCAAGTTTGACTCTTTGTTACCACATGGACTATAGCCCACCAGGCTCCTCTGTCCATGGGATTCTCCAGGCAAGAATACTGGAGTAGGTTGCCAAGCCCTCCTCCAGGGGATTTTCCCAACCCAGGGATCAAACCCAGGTCTCCAGCACTGCAGGCAAATTCTTTACCATCTGAGCTACCAGGGAAGTCCTTCTCATCCTTAGTGATCTCTGAATTCTATCTATGCTACTGCTGCTGCTAAGTCGCTTCAGGCTTGTCCGACTCTGTGCGACCCCACAGACGGCAGCCCACCAGGCTCCTCTGTCCCTGGGATTCTCCAGGCAAGAACACTGGAGTGGGTTGCCATTTCCTTCTCCAATTTCTCCCCAATTATAGGTCACTGTGCAAAATTCCGCTCAGCTTTTCAATCTGTATCTGGTTACTTTCTTTTTATCTCCTAAAATTTTGCTCTGTTTGGAATAAATGAATAAAGAGTTCAAGGGAAAAACCAAGAAATGGATCTACATAATCTTAGTAATCCGCCTTTAACACAAATGTTGTAAATACTTGTATGAAAATAGATGAAAAAAATGAAAAGTTTAACTAGAATGTGGTAACCCATTTGAAAAACCAAAGGAAAAATTTAAATTGAAAAAAATAACAGTTGAAGATAAGATTCCACTTGCTAGGGACTTCCCTGGAAGTTCGGTGGTTAAGATTCCATGCTTCCAATGCAGAGGGTGTGGGTTCAATCCCAGGTAGGAGAAATACGATTCCATATGCCACATGGTACAGCCAAAGGATTTTTAAAAAATTCACTTGCTAGATATCCCAACAAAAAGAACAGAACAGATTTTTTTAAAAAATAGTGAACTTAAAGATTAGGGAAAGTAATATATTTAAATTGAATCACAAAGAGCAAAAAATGACAGGAAACACAGACAAAAGGGTGGTGGTTACAGGTACTAATAAGTATAATTAGAGGCACAAAAGGAGAAATGAGGTTGGTGAAAAAGCAATGTTTAAAGAGATAAATATTAGATTTTTTCCAAAATTGGTAGATAACCTAAAACCATCAGTTTCAATATATTCTGGGAAATCTAAGCAGAAGAAGATTAAAAAAAATAGTATAGGTACATAACTATACTAAATACCAAAGACAAAAATAGGAACAAAGAACAAAAGCAGCAAATAGAAAAATAGTAACAAATATGATATATATTAATCCAACTATATCAGTCATGACTTAGAGAAAATCATTATTATAAATTAATTAAATAAAATGCAGAGATAATCAGAGTAGGTGAGAAAATAAGACCCAGCTACATGGTACTGACAAGAAATCCACTTTAAATATAGATACTATTATCAATCAAAAATAAATATGAGGAAAAAATATACCATACTAACTTTAATCAAAACAAAAAAATTAGAATTGGCTCTATTAATTTCAGACAGAATGAACTTCAGCATAAGAAAATTTATTAGGGACAAAGAAGAGCATTACATAATGATGAAGAGGTCAGTTCTCCGAGAAAACATAATAATGCTTATTAAGTATGTGCCTAACAACAGAGTGTTAGAATACATTAGACAAAAACTGATGGAAGAGTCCACTATGTTTTAGATACTTATTGCCGAAGAATGGATGCTTGTGAACTGTGGTGCTGGAGAAGGCTCTTGAGAGTCCCTTATACTGCAAGGAGATCCAACCAGTCCATTCTGGAGGAGATCAATCCTGGGTGTTCATTGGAAGGACTGATGCTGAAGCTGAAACTGCAATACTTTGGCCACCTCATGCGAAGAGTTGACTCAATGGAAAAGACTCCAATGCTGGGAGGGATTGGGGGCAGGAGGAGAAGGGGACGACAGAGAATGAGATGGCTGGATGGCATCACCGACTCGATGGACATGAGTTTGAGTGAACTCCGGGAGTTGGTGATGGACAGGGAGGCCTGGCATGCTGTGATTCATGGGGTCGCAAAGAGTCGGACACGACTGAGCGACTGCACTGAACTGAACTGAACCCTTCTGTTAGAAATGAACAGATCCAGTTGGCAGAAAATCAGTAAGGATGTAAGTGAACTCAACAACACCATCAATTAACTAAATATAATTGACACCTGTAGACTACTTCATCCAAAAATAGGATAATACATATTTTTCCTCAAGCTAATATGAAATAGTCACCAAGGAAGATCACATTCTGAGTCAGAAAGCACAACTTAACAAATGTAAAGGAACATAAAGAATACAATGTCTGCTCTCAGAACACAATGGAAATAAATCAGAGATCAATAACAAAAAGATAACTGGAAGTCCCAAAATATGTGAAGGTTAAGCAACACACTTCTAAACAACACATGGTTCAAAGTGGAAAGCCCAAGACAATATTTTTTTTTGGAAAACTGAACTAATTGAAAATCAAAATGCGATGTCAGTATTTTTGAGACACAGCAAAAGCACTACTTAGAGGGAAATTTATAGTGTTGAATACATATATTAGTAAAGAAGAAACGTCCATCATAAATGATCTAAGTTTTGACCTCAGAAAAGTAGAAAAAACAAGAAATTAAATCCGTTAGTAAATTAAAAGAAATAAAAGAATTTAATTTGCTAGAAACAAGAAATCAATAGAAAGAGTCAACAAAATCGAAAGCTAGTAAGTTCAGTAAGTCTCCAGTTAGGCTAACTTATGAAAAACAGAGAAAACACAAATTATTAATATCAGAAATAAATGAGAGAGTAGCACTACAAATTCTATGGAAATTAAAATAATAATAAAGGTATTCTGTGAAAAACTTTGTTCCCTCAAATTTGAGAATCTAGATGACAAAATGGACCAATTTGTTACTAATAAAGACACAGTTTGCCAAAACTCACAGAAGAAAAGACAATGTGAATAGTGAAACATTTATTAAAGAAATTTAGTCAATTACCAATAACTTTCCAAAACAAAAGCATCAGGCTCAAATGGAGTCACTGGATAATTCTACCAAACATTTAGGAAATAAATTATAACAATTCTCTACAATAATTTTTTTAGAAAAAGAGAAAAAGAAAAAAAGCAGAGAGAGTATTTATTAATTCACTCCATGTAGTCAACGTTACCCTAATGGGATTCCCTGGTAGCTCAGTGACAAAGAATCCTCCTGCCAACATAGAAGACACAGGTTCAATCCCTGTGTCAGAAAGATCCCCTGGAAAAGGAAACGACACCCCATTCTAGTATTCTTGCCTGGGCAATCCCATGGACAGAAAGGACTGGCGGGGAGACAGTTCATGGGGTCAGAAAGAACTAGACATAACTTTGTGACTAAGCAACAAATAACAAATAACAAAACTATATTTAGAAAGATGTTATAAGAAAAGAAACTTATAAATCAATCTCTCTCATGAAGTTAGGTGTAAAAATCCTCATCAAAATATAAAATCAAATATAACAATATATAAAAAGAATTACATACCATGACCAAATGGGATATTCGATTTGTGTAAGGCTAATTCAACCTCAAAAATTAGAAGTGAAAAAGAAAAATCACATTATTATAATCAGGAGATGCAGGAATGGCATTTTAAAAAGTTGAATACATATTCATTTTAAAAACTCACTGTATGATAGGAATAGAGGGATGCTTTCTCACTCAAAGAATATTCACGAAAAATGTTGGCTAACATCATACTAATGGTAAGAAACTAGAAGCCTTCCTACCAAAATCAGGTACAGGGAAAGGCTATCCCATCTTACCAGTTTTTATCAACGTTTTTCTGAAAAATCCTTGCTAATGCAATAGAGAAAAAAAAAAAAATCAAAAAAGAAATACATAAAATTGTCATTCACAGATGTCCTGGTTGTTTATTTAGAAAATTTTAGAATTTGACAAAAAACCCTACTGGAACCAATAAACGATTAAAAAAAAGTTTCAGGATACAAGATTAGTATACAAATGTCAATAACATTCCTATAAACTAGCAGTTAACAGGTACAATATGATATTGAAAACAGCTTATATTTGAACCCTTCAAAAATGAAATATTAAAGTATGAGTCTAACAAAATAGATACATGTGTATGAGAAAAAGTACAAAACACTGATAAATTATAGAACTAAATAGAGTTATTTCATGTTCACAGCAGGACTCAATATTATGAAAATGTCAGTTCTTCCCCACTTGATCAATAAATTCCGTCCATCCTAAACAAAACCCCAATGAGGTATTTGTTGATATTGACAAATAGATTCTAATATGTATATGGGCTTCCCTGGTGGCTCAGAGGTTAATGCGTCTGCCTCCAATGCGGGAGACCCGGGTTCGATCCCTGGGTTGGGAAGATTTCCCTGGAGAAGGAAATGGTAACCCACTCCAGTATTCTTGCCTTGAGAATCCCATGGATGGAGAAGCCTGGTTAGGCTACAGTCCATGGGGTCGCAAAGAGTTGGACACGACTGAGTGACGGAACGAACGGAACGGAATGTATATGCAGGGGACTTCCCTGGTGGTCCAGTAACTGAGATTCTGCTCCCAATGAAAGGACCCTGGGATCGATCTCTGGTTAGGGAACTAGATCCCACATGCCCAACTAAGATCCAGTGAAGTCAAATAAATAAACAAATAAAATGTTAATAAATAAAAAATAATAAAGTTTACATGTAGAGTCAAAAGATCCAGAATACCCAGCACAACATTGAAGAATAGGAATAAAGTTGGAGAACTGATACTACCTAATTTCAAGTCTTTCTACAAAGTTGTAGGAATAAAAACAGTGTGGTATTTTGGTAAAATATTAGACAAATAGATCAATGGAACAGAACAGAAAGTCCAGAAATATCACTGCATAAATATAATCAATTGATCTTTGATAAAGGAGCAAAGTTACTGAAATAACTGGACAACCACACATTAAAAACAACAACAATATAAAACAAACAACAAAGAATCTAAATCTTAATCCTTTATAAATATCAACTCAAAATTAATTATATATCTAAATATAAAATGAAAAAATTTAAGAGGCTTATAAAAAAAATAGGAGCAATCCTAGATGACACTATGTATGGTAACGCCTTTTTAGATATAGTACAAAATTACAAAGCATAAAAGAACTAATTGATGAGCTATATTTCATTATTTATAAAACTTCCTCTCTACAAAAGACGTCAACTTTGAGAGAAGAAGCCACAGATTTGAAGGAAATACTTAGAAAAGATAAATCTGATAATGGATTGTTATCTAAAACATGCCTGAAAAGCACAAAAATAAGAAAATAAATAACCTAGTTAAAAAATGCACTAAAGATTTTCACAGACACCTTACCAGATAAGATGCACAGGTGGAAAACAAGCATATGAAAAGATTCTCTACATTATATGTTATCAGCGAAATACAAATTAAAATAACAATTCAACTCTCTTGCATATCCATCGAAATGGCCAAAATCTGAAATATTGAAAACAACAAATGCTAGTGAGGGTATGGAGCAATGAGAATTCTTATACATTGCTGGTAGGAATAAAAAGGTAAAACCACTTTGGAAGACAGTTTGGTAAATCCTTACAAAACTAAACATACTCTTAAACATATGGTCCAGCAGTTACACTCCTTGATGTGTACCCAAATGAGCTGAAAGTTATGTCCACACTAAAACCTGCAAATGGATATTTATAGGAGTTTTATCCATATTAATGTTTGCCAAAAACTTGGAAGCGAGCAGGATGTCTTTCAGTAGGCGAATGGATAAATAAACTGTGATAGAGACAGACAATGAAACACTAAAAAGAAATGAGCTATCAAGCTATAAAAAGACACGGAAGAATCTTAAATGCATATTACTAAGTGAAAAAGTACAGTCAGAAAAGGTTCGATTCTGCATGATTCCAACTGGAAAAGGCAAAACAATGAAGAAAACAGAGATCCGTGGTTGCCAGGAGTTGGGGATATACAGAGGGATGAATAGATGGAACATAGAGAAATTTAGGGTAGCAAAAATAATTTGTATGTTACTATAATGATGGATGGGCCTTCCCAGATGATGCTAGTGGTAAAGAACCTGACTGCCAATGAAGGAGACACAGGAGATGCAGGCTAGATCCCTGGGTCAGGAAGACCCCTGGGGCAGGGCCTGGCAAGCCACTCCAGTATTCTTCCCTAGAGAATCCCGTGAACAGAGGAGTCTGGAGGGCTACAGTCCATGGGGTCACAACAGTCAGACACGACTGTGTGACTAAACATGCATGAGCGTATAGTGATGGATACATGCCATCATACATTTGCCTAAACCATTAGAATGCAAAACTCCAAGAGTGAATCCTAATGTAAACCATTGACTTCGGGTGATAAATGATGTCTCAATGTAGGTTTATTCTTGGTAAGAAATGCACTATTTGATGTTTATAACCAGGAGGCTATGCAAGTCTGGGGGCAGGATATGTATAACAAATTTCTGTACCTCCCTCTCACTTTACAGAAAATAATGATGATGTCCTATAAGAAATAAAATAAATGCCAAAATTAACTCAAAAGAAAGGAGTTTAAATGGAGCTTAAACGTCCAAAACCCAACATATGGCAGAGATCACCACAACATTGTAAAGCAATTATTCTCCAATTAAAAAAAAGTCCAATATCTTATCTTTCTGTTGAACAGTGAAAAATAATAATTCATACCAAACCACAAAGAAGCAAGAATATGCAGTGTAATTTCTAGAAAATATAACAAAAATTTTAGAGTAAAAGTATCAAAATTTAAGAAGAGGTATGGGCCAGCAGTAGACTGTTGCAGGGGCAGGGGTTCTGGTTGCAGCAGACCTGGGTAGGACATATGCCCTCTTGGAAGAGGTTGCCATTAACCCACCACAGAGTTGCCAGAACTTACACAGGACTGGGAAACAGACTCTTGGAGGGCACAAACAGAACCTTGTGTGCACCAGAACCCAGGAGAAAGGAGCAGTGACCCCAGAAGAGACTGACCCAGACTTTTTCCTATGAGTGTCCAAGAGTCTCTGGCAGAGGTGCGGGTCAACTGTGGGCTGCTGCAGGTTTGGGGGCAGTGATGTAGCAGTGCCTATATGGGACCTTTTGAAGGAGGTCACCATTATCTTCAATACCCCCACCATAGTTTGGCCTCAGGTCAAAAAATAGGGAGAGAACACAGCCTTGCAGTGCAACAGAAAATTGGATTAAAGATTTACTGAGCGTGGCCCACTGTGGAAAGAACCTCTTAGAAGAAATGGAATAGCCATCATAGTCAACAAAATAGTCCAAAATGCAGTATTAGGTTGCAATCTCAAAAACGACAGGATGATGTCTATTTGTTTCCAAGGCAAACCATTCAATATCACGGTAATCCAAGTCTATGCCCCGATCAGTAATGCTGAAGAAGCTGAAGATGAACGGTTCTATGAAGATGTACAAGATCTTTTAGAACTAACACCCCCAAAAGCTGTTGTTTGCATTATAGGGGACTGGAATGCAAAAGTAAGAAGTCAAGAAACACCTGGAGTAACAGGCAAATTTGGCCTTGGAGTACAGAATGTAACAGGGCAGAGACTAACAGAACTTTGCCATTAAACACATTGGTCATAGCAAACACCCTATTCCAACAACATAAGAGAAGACTTTACACATGGACATCACCAGATGGTCAACACCGAAATCAGATTGATTATATTCTTTGCAGCTAAAGAGGGAGAAGCTCTATACAGTCAGCAAAACCACGACCCGGTGCTGACTGTGGCTCAGATCATGAACTCCTTATTGCCAAATTCAGACTTAAATTGAAGAAAGTAGGGAAAACCACTACACCATTCAGATATGACCTAAATCAAATCCCTTACGATTATACAGTGGAGGGGAGAAATAGATTTAAGGGAACAGATCTGATAGACAGAGTGCCTGATGAACTATGGACGGAGGTTCATGACATTGTACAGGAGACAGGGATCAAAGCCATCCACAAGAAAAAGAAAAGGAAAAATTAAAATGGCTGTCTCAGGAGGCCTTACAAATAGCTGTGAAAAGAAGAGAAGCAAAAAGCAAACGAGAAAAAGAAAGATATACCCATTTGAATGCAAAGTTATAAAGAATAGCAAGGAGAGAGAAGAAAGCCTTCCTCAGCGATCAGTGCAAAGAAATAGAAGAAAACAATAGAATGGGAAAGACTAGAGATCTCTTCAAGAAAATTAGAGATAGCAAGGGAACTTTTCATGCAAAGATGGGCACAATAAAGGACAGAAACGGTATGGACCTAACAGAAGCAGAAGATATTAAGAAGTGGCAAGAATACACAGAACTGTACAAAAAAGATCTTCATGACCCAGATAATCATGATAGTATGACCAGTCATCTAGAGCCAGACATCCTGGAATGTGAAGTCAAGTGGGCGTTAGGAAGCATCTCTACAAACAAAGCTAGTGGAAGTGATGGAATTCCAGTTAAACTATTTCGAATCCTGAAAGATGATGCTGTGAAAGTGCTGCACTTGATAGGCCAGCAAATTTGGAAAACTCAGTGGTGGCCACAGGACTGGAAAAGGTCATTTTTCATTCCAATCCCAAAGAAAGGCAATGCCAAAGAATGCTCAAACTACCACACAATTGCACTCATCTCACATGCTAGCAAAGTAATGTTCAAAATTCTCCAAGCCAGGCTTCAGCAATATGTGAACCGTTCCAGATGTTCAAGCTGGTTTTATAAAAGACAGAGGAACCAAAGATCAAATAGACAACACCGGCTGGATCGTCAAAAAAACAAGAGAGTTCTAGAAAAACATCTATTTCTGCTCTATTGACTGTGCCATAGCGTTTGACTGTGTGGATCACCACAAACTGTGCAAAGTTCTGAAACAGATGGGAATACCAGACCACCTTCCCTGCCTCTTGAGAAATCTGAATGCAGGTCAGGAAGCAATAGTTACAACTGGACATGGAACAACAGACTGGTTCCAAAAAGGAAAAGGAGTATATCAAGGCTGTATATTGTCACCCTGCTTATTTAACTTATATGCAGAGTACATCATGAGAAACACTGGGCTGCAAGAAGCACAAGCTTGACTCAAGATTGCCAGGAGAAATATCAGATATGCAGATGGCACCAGCCTTATGGCAGAAAGTGAAAAAGAACTAAAGAGCCTCTTGATGAAAGTGAAAGAGGAGAGTGAAAACGCTGGCTCAAAGCTCAACATTCAGAAAACTAAGATCATGGCATCTGGTCCCATCACTTTTTGGGAAATAGATGGGGGAACAGTGGAAACAGTGGCTGACTTGTGACTGCAGTCATGAAATTTAAAAATGCTTACTTACTCCTTGGAAGAAATGTTATGACCAACCTAGACAGCATATTAAAATGTAGAGACATTACTTTGCCAGCAAAGATCCGTCTAGTCAAGGGTGTGGTTTTTCCAGTGGTCCTGTATGGATGTGAGATTTGGACTATAAAGAAAGCGGAGCACCAAAGAGATGCTTTTGAACTGTGGTGTTGGAGAAAACTCTTGAGAGTCCCTTGGACAGCAGGGATATCTAACCAGTCCTTCCTAAAGGAAATCAGTCCTGAATATTCATTGGAAGGACTCATGCTGAAGCTGAAACTCCAATACTCTGATTACCTGATGCAAAGAACTGTCTCATTTGAAAAGACCCTGATGCTGGGAAAGATTGAAGGCAGGAGGAGAAGGGGATGACAGAGGATGAGATGGCTGGATGGCATCATTGACTCACCGGACATGAATTTGAGTAAACTCTGGGAGTTGGTGTTGGACAGGGAGTCCTGGCGTACTGAAGTCCATGGGGTCACAAAGAATAGGACACAACTGAATGACTGAACTGAACTGAGGATTAGTAAGAAGTGAAAAATATAGACTTAGTTAATCAAAAAGAATGAAGAAAAAAAAGGGCAGGACTAAAAGAAAATAAAAATTTAGATCTCAGATTTAAGCCAAAACATACCAATAATGTAAATTTATAAATGCTTTGATAAAATAAAGATTTTCAGATAAGAAAATACATTTAAAAAATCAGCTGCATACATGTTTCTTCTAAAAGGCACAATCTAAGTGTAATGAGAGAAAAATATTGAGTAAAATGATGAACTTTTGATTTCTGATTTAAGATGTATGGAGCTTGTAAGTCATCATTCCTATGTCACAACAGGGAAAATTCTGAACAAACTGAAAACCCATAACTCTTTTTAGATTCATAAGAAAACTGAGGTCACATTAATGAAGACAATTTATTTAACATACTCAAGAATTGTATTTTTCTTCTCTTAAACTGAGATTTTAGGACTAAACAATTTCTAATGACCCAGTTGAACACTGAAATACTGCATATATATATATGTTAGCACACAGTGATGGCATATAATAGTTTCTAGAAGACAATCCATTAAAATTTAAGCCACAGAAAGATATTGGTTTCCTAGAGTTACATACATATGAGGAAAACAAGAGCAACTCTTAATATTATCTATATTAAAGCTTTCTTTCTCCTCGCCAACATGAAAGAGAGGGAAAACAAAGAAGAAAGAAACTAGATGTGCTCTGATATTAAAAAAAAAAAAAAGGGATCTCGGTGGAGAAAACATTCTAGTGTCTGGTTTGGTATGCAGAGAGTGTTAAAGTTATATTTTAGCATTTTTCTTTTGTTCTGTTAAAATTTTTTCTTAAGAAGCACAGATAATGTATATTGTGTACACTTATACACATATGCACACCCAACCACCAAAGTGGAGAAAAAAAAATCTATTCAAAACTCCACTAAGCAGTTGGATATTAAAAGTCATTCCTTTTCTTTTCAAATAAGCTTGATTTAAATAATGATTTATTGATTATTAGAAAGCTCTGTTTGGTGCAATGAACAGTGGTAGTTTGATCAGTTCACTGAACCAATTTTATTCTTAAATAAACCAACGTGGCTCACTGAAGAGTCACATCTCCTCTTAATGGTGATTTTGTTCTGAATCCTTAGTAAAAAGAATAGCATATTCTGACTTTTTTTCCTGGCCGCCATCTGGCCTTGGTGTAAGAAATCAATTCCACAGCAACCATCGAACTCTGGTGTGCTGAAAGGCATGTCCAAACTATGCTTCTCTAAATATCTTTAGCACAAGTGACCTTTTGTTCTTAGAGAAACAGCCTCAATTGAAACAAGAAGGAACCTGTCATGCCATTTCCCAGCTACAATATTCATTAGTTGGGGGGCATGATCTTCTGTGTCTCTACAGAAGATTCTTGTTAACAAACCTCAAGCCAGCGATCTGCTCTTTCTCTGTGCTTCAGCAACGTTATATCAGGATAACTAATTCTTAAATAAGCCTCTTCTCATGGCATAATCTCCTAACACTTTTGGACACTGTTCTCTTCAACAGCTACTCTTTGATCACAAGGATTACTATACTCCATAGCATGGTATTTGAAATGCCCCCAGGCCAGTCCTGTCCCACTTTCACTGCTGAGTCTGCCTTCTGGGCAATAGCAATTAGCACAAAGGAGAAGCTTGGTCACCAGGAATCCTTGCAGTTTTGGGTTCAATGTGTTTACCCAGAAAAAGATGAGTCGAGTTCCTTCTAGGTTAGAATCTTCAAGGAGGAAGATTTTTTTTAAAACATATATTCTCACAAAATAATTTTGAAAATTGGCTTTCAGTTCAGTTCAGTTCAGTTCAGTCGCTCAGTCGTGTCCGACTCTCCGCGACCCCATGAATCACAGCACGCCAGGCCTCCCTGTCCATCACCAACTCCCGGAGTACACTCAAACTCATGTCCACAGAGTCGGTGATGCCATCCAGCCATCTCATTCTCCGTCGTCCCCTTCTCCTCCCGCCCCTAACCTTTCCCAGCATCAGAGTCTTTTCCAGTGAGTCAACTCGCCGCATGAGGTGGCCAAAGTATTGCAGTTTCAGCTTTAGAAAATTGGCTTTAGACTCTAGAAAATATGGAAAAGAATCTATAAAAGAACACATTTCAGGACAGTATAGATTTCACTGAAAGGAGTGTTTGCCTTTCAGATTAGTATACATTTGTATGCCTGCATGCTAAGTTGCTTCAGTTGTGTCTGGCTCTTGGTGACTCTATGGACTTTAGCCCACCAGGCTCCTCTATCCATGGGATTCTCCAAGCAAAAATACAGGAGTGGGTTGCCATGCCCTCCTCCAGGGGATCTTCCAGACTCAGGAATTGAACTTGCATCTCTTATGCCTCCTGCATGGGCAGGCCAGGTTCTTTACCACTAGCACTCCTGGGAAGCCTGTATAGGCATATAATGCATCTTATATTTTACATCTATAGATTTCTTCATATTATGTTGAAATAAGGTGTATTGTGGGAGGGTTTAGGGATGCGCACATGCTGAAAGAAGACAGCTGGTCAAGAATAAATTATGAGATTTTTATAGGAAAATTCAGCTGACAGGAAATGGTGATCACAGAGCCAAGGTGATAGATATAGAAGCATGATATCCTTTTACTGGAATTTATTTGCTGAATAAATTCAAGCAGGTTTTAGAAAAGGCAGAGGCACCAGAGATCATATTGCCAACATCCACTGGATCATGGAGAAAGCAAGAGAGTTCCAGAAAAACATCTATTTCTGCTTCATTGACTATGCCAAAGCCTTCAACTGTGTGGATCACAATAAACTGTGGAACATTCTGAAAGAGATGGGAATCCCAGACCACCTGACCTGCCTCTTGAGAAACCTGTATGCAGGTCAGGAAGCAACAGTCAGAACCGTACATGGAACAACAGACTGGTTCCAAATAGGAAAAGGAGTATGTCAAGGCTGTATATTGTCACCTTGCTTATTTAACTTCTATGCAGAGTACATCATGAGGAACGCTGGGCTGGAAGAAGCACAAACTGGAATCAAGATTGCCAGGAGAAATATCAATAACCTCAGATATGCAGATGACACTACCCTTATGGCAGAAAGTGAAGAGGAACTCAAAGGCCTCTTGATGAAAGTGAAAGAGGAGAGTGAAAAGGTTGGCTTGAAGCTCAACATTCAGAAAACAAAGATCATGGCATCTGGTCCCATCACTTCACGGGAAATAGATGGAAAAACAGTGGAAACAGTGTCAGACTTTATTTTTTGGGGCTCCAAAATCACTGCAGATGCTGATTGCAGCCATGAAATTAAAAGACGCTTGCTCCTTGGAAGGAAAGTTATGACCAACCTTGATAATATATTAAAAAGCAGAGACATTACTTTGCCAACAAAGGTCCATCTAGTCAAGGCTATGGTTTTTCCTGTGGTCATGTATGGATGTGAGAGTTGGACTGTGAAGAAAGCTGATCGCCGAAGAATTGATGCTTTTGAACTGTGGTGTTGGAGAAGACTCTTGAGAGTCCCTTGGACTGCAAGGAGATCCTGGGTGTTCATTGGAGGGACTGATGCTGAAGCTGAAACTGCAATACTGGCCACCTCATGCGACGAGTTGACTCACTGGAAAAGACTCTGATGCTGGGAAAGGTTGGGGACAGGAGGAGAAGGGGACGACGGAGAATGAGATGGCTGGATGGCATCACCGACTCTGTGGACATGAGTTTGAGTGAACTCCGGGAGTTGGTGATGGACAGGGAGGCCTGGTGTGCTGTGATTCATGGGGTCGCGGAGAGTCGGACACGACTGAGCGACTGAACTGAACTGATGTACTTTGTCATATTTGTGAGACTACCTGTGTCTTGCTGTAACCTTTTTGGAAGGTGAGTATATGTCATCTGAGGTCATATCAGTTGTAAGAGTAGAGCAGAACTATATTTTCTCTATCACTGAACTCTTCCTCTTTTTCCCATTTCCACATGTTCTGAACTCAGGTCTCCATTTAAATGTACGACTGAATGACAAAAAGTCTAATGTCTTTTTAAGGAAGATTTTTATTAGTAGATATAATGAGAAAGACCAGGTCAAAACCTTTATTGGGTTTCTGCAAGAAAGGCAAGACAGGATAGAATAAATCACTTAGAATTAGATAGTTTGAATAATGTACGTGGGATCTGGACTACACGGGTGGTTTCTAACTGTCTGGTACCAGGTCCTGGATTGATTTAGAGCAGGGAATGTAGTGTTTTAGTGTGTGAGAGTTAGATAAAGGGGATTTAAATGGGATTTAGACTTAGGATAGGGCTTCCCAGGTGGCTCAGTGGTAAAGATTCCAGCTGCCAATGCAGGAGTTGTGGGTTCATTCCCTGGGTCAGGAAGATCCCATAGAGGTGGAAATGGAAATCCACTCCAGTATTGCTACCTGAGAAATCCCATGGACAGAGGAGCCTGCCAGGCTATAGTTACAAAAGTTCACAAAGAGTCAGACAAGACTGAGCTACTGAGCACGCACTCACTCAAACAGGCTCAGGATCGGGTGGTATGTACAGGAAAGACATATTTTCTTAATCTAATTGTTTTCTCTAAAAATATTGCCCTGGGGAGGCCTGTGTCAGTGAGGCCATAAATGTCAGAGAATCGAGAATAGAGAAAATAAGACAATAAAGTCAGTATAATTGACCCTATGATGAAAGGATAACAAAGAGACAAATACAGAACCCAAGAAAACACAAATTGAAAACCACACTTCTGGAGGTGGGTACATAGACCAAGTTGTAAATAATGTTAACATGATTAATATTTATTATAATTTGAAGTAGACTTTATGTATATCAGAACTAGAAATATGTGTTGTTTATAAAGAACCAATTCCAGAGAATCTGGAATAAATGGCCACTTTGGTCTGTCTTCCATGATGGAGCCAAGAACCTTTAAGAATGTCTTCAGAAAGGGTAAAGAGGTGTTGAAGAAGCAACAGAAAACATGGAGAGGAGCAAAGGAAGAGGAGAAAGGGATCAGAGAAATTTGGGACTCAGTCATGCATGCAAGAGTCGGACACGACTGAGCGACTTCACTTTCACTTTTCACTTTCACACATTGGAGAAGGAAATGGCAACCCACTCCAGTGTTCTTGCCTGGAGAATCCCAGGGACAGGGGAGCCTGGTGGGCTTCCGTCTATGGGGTCACACAGAGTCGGACATGACTGAAGTGACTTAGCAGCAGCAGCAGCAGCATGCATCATAAGTAGAGTGAACACAGTCAAAGGTGATTCATGCTGTGCACCATCTTGGATCATGGAGTGCTCCTGATAAACTATAAGCAGAAGTTTTCTTCCTGAGAATGGAATGTCCATTTACCCCCTTCCGGATGTTTGATATTGCTGTGAAGTTAAGGAAACAGTGGCATCTTTGAAGAACTATTAGATTGTTACATGGGTCCATGTAGGACAAAAGTAAGACATCTTGGTAAAGTCACAGAGGGTGTTTCTTTGGTTGGTGATAGTTTTAAAAGGAAGCACTATTACTTAGTGAAAATGTTAGTCACTCAGGTGTGTCCAACATTCTTTGACCCCATGGACAGAGCCATGGGATTCTCCAGGTCATCTTCCCGACCCAGGGATCAACCCCAGGTTTCCTGCACTGCAAGCAGATTCTTTACCAACTGAGCTACAAGGGAAGTCCCACTAAGTGAAAAGAGAGACTCTGATACCAGCGTTTTTGGGTTACCTGGGGCAACTCAAGATGCAACTAAGATATTAGAGTGCTTCTAATTTTCTACTTCCTTATCAGAAATTTGACCTTACTTCAATATTTTTGTATAAGTATGTTAATCTTTTTTACTTATTAGGAAAAAATAACTAAAATTCTGTAGGCTTACAGATCAACAGAATAATAATTAAAGTATTGCCGAAAATAGTAGCTTATACCAAAAGAACAACTGTGAAATGTTATTCTTGGGATTAAAAAATAAAATCCTAGATCTCTTTTTCTTAAGAAAATGTCTTTAATTTCAGCCATCTCTGTTAAATTCCAAAGACAGCTAAATTCCGTCAGAATAGGTAATGTCAAGCAGCTGGTTATGGCACAGTTAAGTGTCTCACTATCTATAAAAAGTCTCCTTTAATTATGTCTCAGGAAAGCAATATAATATTTCTAATTTAATCAAAACTAATCAGAATGTATTCCTTTTTATTAATGTAAGCCAAGTCCTTCTGTGGTTATATATCTTTAAATGAATCTTGTATTGGAGTTTATATACTAGAAATAGAAATCCTAAAATGGAAGTCAGTATATATATTTTTAACAGATATAAGAGCTATTAGCAATTGATGTAAATTTTTAGCTGAAAATACTTGGATTTTTTTCTAATGCCACATAATAACTATAATTTTACCTGATGGAAGGTAGTTTTGTGCTCACAAAATTTCAGCCTACAAGTAAAAACTAGACAAGGGACAGAATCCAAAACCCAGCTACCTGCTGTTAAAGAAAAATTACACCTAGGAAGACATTTTATTCAACCCACCAATTACATGCAAAAGATTTAGGTCAGGTATTTCCTGTCTGAATTAAGTACCTGAATATGACAGACTGCATTCAGACACAATATTATTCTTTAAAAAAAATGTTATTCAAATTTCTATAGCTTGGAACTTAAGATAGCAATGTTCAAGAAAAATTTAAGCAAAATGATGGTTTTATTTATATTTTATCTTCATCATTCTTCAAAATTGTGTCCTAACTTCTCTTTATAAAGAACATGGAATTGAATTGTAAAGGAAATAACAAGAAATCATTCAGTCATTCATTTATCAATGCACTATTGATTAGGTCCCATTATTATGTCCCAGACACTTAATACATTATCTCACTTAACTTTTACAAGTTTCAAGGTAGTCTATCAATCCCCTCTTTGGAAGATGGGAGGAATTAAGAAGCTGAGGCACTATTCAAGGGCATAGTACTGTGTGGAATAGCAGAAATTTAACAAAGTTTTGTCAGACTCCAGATTTCTACTATAGCTGCTAATGAGTTGTCAGAAGTTGCTCTTTAAAAGAGAAAGGTGAAAACATAAAAAGAAGTCAGAGAAGAGAAAAATATGAGAGCAGATTACAACCTTGTGACCTTGTAGTCCCTTTCAACTACCACAGAATCCCTCAGTAATTCTAAAAGAATTATTCTGTGCTTAACTATAGTTAATGTCTAAGCATAAAACCATTCTACTTGTAATTCTTTTTATTTTAGTCTCTTTGATATTTCCTTAAGCATATCTGGGGGATTTTAAGCTGCTGTTAGTGGAATATCCCCATCTAAATTTTCCTTCAAGCCCTAGACTTTATCATGGTCATTTAAAAAGAAATGTCATTAAAAAGCTAACTGAATATTCTTTAATGTTTTCTTTCCTCTTCTCCTCAGATGGCCAACTTTACCAGCTGGCCTACATCTGAGGTGTTGGCCTTGATAAATTTATCCCTGAGAGGTTTATATAACTCTGTCTATTGCTTGACCTCTCCATGCATTGGATGTAACATGGAATTATGATCATGCCATGGCCTCTATATGTTTTCTGCAGAAAACAGAAATGCTATGCCTTTAAGGTGAGAGTCAGGAATAGATATATATTACGAATTGTCACTGTTGAAAATTATCCCAGTGTTGGAAGGTAAGAGTTACCTTCTAATTTTGGACACATGGATGGACACAGCCATTAATATCCTTGGTTCATTATATATAAAATGAAGATAGCATCACCTACCTTATAGGGTGGTTGGAAGATCAAATTACTTAATAAAAGTGAAGGACTGAAAACAGTGCCTTTTACATGAGTGCTATAGAAATATTAAACATAATGGTTACATTCAGTGTATATGAAGCTTTGTGTCTGTGTTCAGATGAGCACTGAGTACTACAAAAGAGCAGTTAAGGTTTGAGCTCACTTTTCCATTTGCAGAACAATTGTTTAGAGGAGAAGAGAGTCTAGTTTTAATGATTAGGCTGAAAATGAAGTCAAGTTGACATAGTGAACATCCCACTGGGAACATGAAGGCAGACTTTGTGCTATTTTATGTATACTTGTTCTTCAAGTAAAAAGATTTGGGCTGTTGCTGCTTTAGTTCAAGGTATCCATATTAATTTCATATTTTATAAATGTCATATATCCACTGCTTAAAATCACTCGATAGCATCCTATTTCTCAGAATAAAGATCAAAATACTTATCAAAAATATTTGGCATAGCATACAGATCCATACAGAAAACCCCCAGCTTCACTATAAAGCTGTCTTCATTTTTCTGAGTTTCAGCTGTTGTGCTCTGCTGGGTAAAGACTCTGTGTGACCTCCCGTCATAGGGCCTTTGCTTATGCTACTTGGTGTGAAATTTTTATTTCCATTTTGCCTATTTACTTATTTTCATTATTAATATTTTAGATTAAATACAATTTCATGAGGAAAAACTTTCCTGATGCCTGAGATGAAACAGTGGAAACAGTGACAGACTTTATTTTGGGGGGCTCCAAAATCACTGCAGATGGTGACTGCAGCCATGAAATTAAAAAAGACTTGCTCCTTGGAAGAAAAGTTACAACCAACCGAGACAGCATATTAAAAAGCAGAGACGTTTCTTTGTCAACAAAGGTCTGTCTAGTCAAAGCTATGGTTTTTCCAGTAGTCATGTATGGATGTGAGAGTTGGACTATAAAGAAAGCTGAGAGCTGAAGAATTGATGCTTTTGAACTGTGGTGTTGGAGAAAACTCTTGAGAGTCCCTTGGACTGCAAGGATATCGAACCAGTCCATCCAAAAGGAAATAAGACCTGAATATCCATTGGAAGGACTCATGCTGAAGCTGAAACTCCAATATTTTGGCCACCTGATGCGAAGAACTGACTCACTGGAAAAGACCCTGATTCTGGGAAAGATTGAAGGCAGGAGGAGAAGGGGATGACAGAGTATGAGTTGGTTGGATGGCTTCACTGACTCAGCGAACATGTGACTGAGTAAACTCCAGGTGTTGGTGATGGACAGGGAGGCCTGGTGTGCTGCAGTTCATGGGGTTGCAAAGAGTCAAACATGACTGAGTGACTGAAGTGAACTGAACTGAGATGAAATTAAGGTCCTATTGCTGTTGTTGTTGCTGAGTCACTTCAGTCGTGTCCGACTCTGTGTGACCCCATAGACGGAAGCCCACCAGGCTCCCCCGTCCCTGGGATTCTCCAGGCAAGAACACTGGAGTGGGTTGCCATTTCCTTCTCCAATGTGTGAAAGTGGAAAGTGAAAAGTGAAAGTGAAGTCGCTCAGTCGTGTCCGACCCTTAGCGACCCCACGGACTGCAGCCTACCAGGCTCCTCCATCCATGGGATTTTCTAGGCAAGAGTACTGGAGTGGCTTGCCATTGCCTTCTCCGTAAGGTCCTATATCCCCTTATAAACTTTTATCTCCTTTCTTCATATTAATAACCATAGTTAGAAATCACTGTTTGGGGTAATAATTTGATTAAAATGTATGCACCCAATTAAACTCTTAGATCTATGAAGTCAAAAGGTGTTTTATCTGCATTTGTTCAACATTATAATCTCATTATATTTTCCTATAATGGATCCCCGATTAATAAAGGAGGGGTGGGAGGAGAAGGGGACGACAGAGAATGAGATGGCTGGATGGCATCACCGACTCAATGGACATGAGTTTGAGTGAACTCCGGGAGTTGGTGATGGACAGGGAGGCCTGGCATGCTGTGATTCATGGGGTCGCAGAGAGTCGGACACGACTGAGTGACTGAACTGACTGACTGACATACATGGACACGCACAAGTATGTGTTAATATGCACATATACACATTTGCATGTATGTATATATACGTGAAAACCTTTTAATAATGCAGAATTTATTTATTAACTTATCCAGTGGATATTTTAATATGTACTGAGCATCCAAAACATGCCTGATAATACTCCTCTATTTCAGGGGAATATAGTCGTGAACTAAAGGAACAAGCTTCCATTTTTGTGGAGCTTATTTTTCTCATGAGAGTGAAGGTAAGAAAAAACATGTATAAAAATTAAAATGTTTAGATTGTTAATATGATTCGTGCTATATCATTTAAGAGAATGGCTGACATAGGTAACTGGGGAGACTACTTCTGAAGAGGTGGTATTTGAGCATAGATCTGAATAAAGTGACACAGTCTGCCTCAGGGAGATTCCACACCTAATTACTTTTCATTCTTGGATGTTGTTCTTTCTTGCCTTATCTTCTAGGTACAGTAATTGGCACTATAGCCCTAAAAACACTCAGGCAGGCAAATTCATCTAAAGGTAGGGATGGATTCACTGCTGTCTATCCAGAATGAGCTAAAGCCCCTTCATGGCTTACTTTTGTCCAAAGATAAACCTTAATATAAAAGTGAAATTACCAAGAGTGAAATAAATTCAATGAAGGGTTGCAAGAAATGATTTGTTTTCATGACATCATATTTTCCGCTTAAGAACAAAAAAAATATGTGACTAGACTGACTATGTGTCTGTAATAATCTCTTAGAGCTTCAGTTATTTAAGTTGATTACTGAAAAGTTGACTACTGCTTGGCATTCATTAAAGCTGAAGTATATATTATCCAGAGGAAAAGCATCCTTTTAGATAACAAAAAAGAATTTCCAACCATAGATTAGAGATTTCCCTCCAGGCTGAATGGTTAAAATCACTCTCCTCAGTATAGCGCATTTAAGGCCAAGTACTTTACAATAACAAGTATTTGAAAGTATACACTTGGAACTAATCACCAATGGTCAGTTCTTATAAATTGACTATGACAAAATGTTGACTTGCAATTTCCAATAAGGTAGCCACTAACCACAAGTGACCATAAAGTACTTGACATGTGGCTTACGATATGCCTGAGGAACTGCATTTTTCACTTAATATTAATTTAAATTAATTTAAGTTTACATTGAAAAATGAAGAAGAGTAACTTTTTATTCCATTGAAACATTCATTGGAACATTGAATGTAACTTTGTCAGGACTGCATTTTATCTGATGCAACATGTAAGACATTGCTGCATTTGGGTGTGCATGTTAAATGTGAATGTCATTTTGAGTATTACACAAAACACATCACTGATCTACTTGGAGTCAACAGATTCATTTCAAATGACTTTTTCCATGTATCAGTCTAATGTACTGCAATATGTTTACTTGAATGTTTTGTGCAGACAGCAGTATTTAAAATAATACCACTGCAATTGTAACCGGTAATTAAACTGCAATATTATAAATTTTCACTGGTATAAAAGAAATAAGCATGGACACATTTTTACTTAAAACCAAAGTATTCTAATGATGTAGAATTGAGTGCAGAAGCAGCAGAGGATCTGTAATAGATCAAAGAGAGGGAAAAAAAGAAAGAATACTAGATGCAGGCATATCAAATATTTCACATTGACTAACAAATGCAATTTACTGTGGCTGAGCAAAGAGAAAACTTCATTTTTCCATGTAAAATATATTCTTTTAAATAATAAAGTAAATAATATTATAAGATTTGTTTCACCAATTATTTTTTAAAAAGGAAGAGGAATTGACAATGACTTCAGATTTCCTGTACTGTATTAAGGAGTCTGGAAATTGCCTCTCTGTTCCAACAATAAGTAAATAAAAAATCAACAACTCTTCTTGAATGCATAAAAGAGGTGAGGTCGCAGGGCAAACCACTCCTCCAAGACTATAAAGACAGGTGGAAACAGGGAGTGACACCTTACAGAAGTTCAGGAGTAGAAACCTCTATAGCAATCAGTGCCAGGGTAGCAAAACATAAACTGTAATTGATGAATTGCTGGAAACTCAGTATAGACTATCCGAGAGTTAAATACTTCAGGGTGATTTAGTCATAGGGGACACCCCATTATTTGTGAGCTTTATTTGGTTTTATCAGCCAGGTTCTTACAGGAAGAATTAGAGGAAAACAAACAAAAAAAATCTCCTCCAGCTTCCAACAGGGGAAGGGTTAAAAGGAATCATTTTGAAACACACCAGAGCACTCTGTTCTTCTTTACAAGCACTGCCCTCAGGAGAAACTAATTAACCAGAGCCTAACTTGGTGTTTTTTTTTTTTTTTTAAATTAAAGCCTAGGGCTTCTCTTGTGGCTCAATGGTAAACAATCTGCCTGTCAATGAAGGAGACAGGGGTTCAATCCCTGGTCTGAGATGATCCCACACACTGTGGAGCAACTAAACCCATGCACCAAAACCACCGAGCCTGTGCTCTCTGAGCTGCAACTGCTGAGGCCATATACCACAACTACTGAAGCACACACGTGAGAAGCTGCACACTGCAACTAGACAGTAGTCCCCACTCACCACAACTAGAGAAAAGTCAAAGCAATGAAGATCCAGCACAGCCAAAAATCAGTGAATTAAAAAAAAAAAAAAAAATCCTAACTGCAACTGCTTGTGTGTGTGTTAGTCACTCAGTTGTGTCTGACTCTTTGTGACCCCATGAACTATAGCCTGCCAGGCTCCACTGTCCATGAAATTCTCCAGTTAAGAATACTGGAGTGGGTTGCCATTTCCTTCTCTAGTGGATCTTCCCAACCCAAGGATCAAACTCTGGTCTCCTGCATTGTGGGCAGATTCTTTACCCTCTGAGCCAACAGGGAAGCCCAGTGATAAATCCTTGGAGGAAGGAATATACCCAAGTCCAGTCAGCTCTAACCTTTTACAAAGGAGAAGAGAAATATCCAGCTCTAGCCCACTCTAACTATTCTGGTCCACCAAATTGGAGTGGGAAGGGGACTCATAAATACTTCAAGTTCACAGTGCAGAGGTGGAGACTTACAAAAATACTGAGACCTAATCATACAACCACAGAATGCTTCCTCCCTCCCCTCACAACTTGCTACTACACTACTAAAGGCATATTTATGGAAGCTCCTTTTGTCCATTACATCATCTCCAGCTATGAAGAAAAAAAAATTACAAGGCATACTCAAAGGCAAAAAACACAATTTGAGGAGACAGAGCAAACACTAGAACCATAAGTGACAGAAATGTTGGAATTATTAGACTGGGAATTTGAAACAAATATGGTTAAATGGTGAGGGCGCTAAGAAATAAAGCAGACTGAATGCAAGCACAGATGGACAAATGTAAGCTGAAAACTGGAAAACCTAAGAACCAAAAGAAAGAATAGATATTAAAATAATAATAATAGATTAAAAAATGAAAGGTTTTGAAGGCAAATGTTAGACTAGATATGGAAAAGGGATGAATCTCTGAGTTTGAGAAAGCCTCAACAGAAATACCTAAATGGGACTTCTCTGGTGGTCCAGTGGCTAAGACTGTGTTTCCTCAGTGCAGGAGGCTCAGGTTCAATCCCCAGTCAGGGAACTAGATAACACATGCTGCAACTAACAGTTTGTATGCCGCAACTGAAGATCCCTCATACAGCAAAAAAGACCCAGTGCATCAAATAAACAAACAAAAATAAATAAATAATTAAAAAATAAATATCCAAAAGTGAGAAGCATAGAGAAGAAAAGACTGAAAAAAACAAACTACAAAATATCCAGGAGCGTGACACATCTATAAAGGGTGTAATACACATACAAGGCAGATATCAGGAAAATTAAAAAAAAAAAATAGAAAGGGGTGGTAGAAATATTAAAAATAAAAATGACTGAGAATTTCCTCCATGCTAATGTCATGCACTAAATCAAAGATCCAGGAATCTCAGAGAACACTAAGTAGGATAAGTGTGAAAACAAACAAACAAACAAACCTAAATTTGGTGATACTATTTTCAAAATACAGAAAATCAAAGACGAGAAAAAAAAAAAAGTCCAGAAAAATATCTGAGGGCAAAGCACCTTATCTATAGAGGAACAAAGATAAAAATTACATTCAACTTCCACAAACATTGCAAGCAAGAAGTGGAATGGAAAGAAATATTTAAAGTGTTGAGAGAAAAATAGAAAAATAAAAATGCACTCAGCATTCTTTACTCTGAAAGAATATCCTTCATAAAGAATGAAATAATTGCTCAAACAAAACAGAAGAAATGTATTACAATTTCTGCATTGCAAGAAATATTAAATAAGTCCTTAAGGGAGAAGTAACAATACAGATCAGAAACTTGGATCTACCATAAAGAAAGGGAGAAACAAATTAGGAATAAATGAAGATAAAATAAAAACTTTCATTTTTCTTATCCTAAATTGATCTAACAGAAGCAAGTTTGTTCAATATAATAATAGCAAAAATGTATTTGATGATGTATATTTACATATATATCTTTGTGTGTATGTGTGTTATTCATACTACTCATGAAGCAGCATAGTGTTATTCAAGAATAGACTTTGGGGGCACTCTCTGTCCCCCTTCTAATGTCTGTGTCAGAAGCTTTCTCTGTCCCTTTTAACTTTAATAAAACTCTGCTAAACAAAAGCTCTTCAGTGATCAAGACTGGTCCCTGGTCCCAAAGTTAAATCTTTGGAGATCATGAATCTGACACCGTTCACCATAAACTATCATCTTGGGGGCTTGTCCGGGATCTTCAGGACAAGGAAGGAACACTCAGAACTCTATCGTCTCTGCTTTTTCAGTATACACGTTTTCTGCTTCACTTTACTAACTTCGGTGCACTTGTGTGAATGAATGACACACCCTGAGCAAAGCAAGTGATGAGCCCTGCTCTGCGGTTTCATGGGGCCTTGTAATGACTGAACGCAGTCCCAAAAAGGGGAGCCTTGTCGGGGGGTTATACTGACCTGCCAATGCCAAGAGACAACCAAGGTCCCTGTGAGGGGAGAGACCAGACATGGCTGAAGCGTGTGCACTGAACTTTCCTTTCTCTGTTACCTTTTCCTAGTCTCTTTGACCATTTTGTAATTGTGTGGGGAATTAGAACTACTAACATAATCTGTAGGATCATAGACTTTCAAGGGACTTGTGACCCATGCAGTTACTAGTACTTTTATTTAGACCCCATGTATGGAAGCACCCAAAGTATTGGAGTTTCAGCCTCAGCATCAGTTCTTCCAATGAACACCTAGGACTGGTCTCCTTTAGGATGGACTGGTTGGATCTTCTTGCAGTCCAAGGGACTCACAAGAGTCTTCTCCAGCACCATAATTCAAAAGCATCAATTCTTCAGTGATTAGCTTTCTTCACAGTCCAACTCTCACATCCATACATGACCACTGTAAAAACCATAGCCTTGACTAGACAGAACTTTGTTGGCAAAGTAATGTCTCTGCTTTTCAATGTGCAATCTAGGTCGGTCATAACTTTCCTTCCAAGGAGTAAGCATCTTTTAATTTCAAGGCTGCAATCACCAACAACAGTGATTTTGGAGCCCCCCAAAAATAAAGTCTGACACTGTTTCCACTGTTTCATTGGAAGGGCTGATGCTGAGGTTGAAACTCCAATACTTTGGCCACCTCATGCGAAGAGTTGACTCACTGGAAAAGACCCTAATGCTGAGAGGGATTGGGGGCAGGAGGAGATGGGAACAACAGAGGATGAGATGGCTGAATGGCCTCACCGACTCAAGGCACATGAGTTTGGGTGAACTCCGGGAGTTGGTGATGGACAGGGAGGCCTGGCGTGCTGTGATTCATGGGTTTGCAAAGAGTTGGACATGACTGAGCGACTGAACTGAACTGAACTGATGGAAGAGCCCAGTCTTGCTAGTAGCTGAAAGTTACAAGAGCACGTTTGGGAGTGAGGTGGAGCTCTAGCTCCAGGAACGTCTCTTAGGCTAGAGGTCACTCTCGTGGCTGCCTGCTTCAGAGGCCAGCAACCTGAAAGTGAGTCTGTGTCATGGCTGTGCCTCCTATCTATGTGGATAGAAGCGCTGCTAGTGAGCAAGGGGTTTCTGAGGGCATAGATCAGAAGTTGGAGGATCTGTTCAGACTGGAAGTGTAGGGGGCTTCTACCTTTGGTAGTGCTAGCTATTAGCAGATGAGAGAAAGCTCTCCTGTGGCTTCTCTCTCAACTCCCTAGGTATTCCTTTTGTGGAATTGTGGAAATGAACTGGAAGGATTGGCCCTAGTAGCTCGAGGACAAAAATCACTTTTTCCTCGCTGGCCAACACTCCACAACCCCTTTTGCTGTCACATATACTGGGGTGATGACACTCAGAAGAGACAACTTGGTTTTTTTGTTTGTCCCTTTATAACGTAATGCTTCTATTGTGGTCAGGACTATACTCAGCAATGTGCACAGGCACATGTGAGGCAGATGCTTCCCCTAGTGGTCCTAGCTTGGGAAACATTCTGGAAAGCTACTCTGCTACACTCTGGATGGCATCAGAGAAAAGGGAAAATCAAAGGTTTTGGTGATAAGGAACTTGAAATCAATTTGGGATGCCATCAGGTCTATCCCTGGTTCATCTCCACCCCACCTCGGTGGTAGAATAGGAAGGAACGAGTAAGGTGCCTGCACAGGTAAGGGACAGACTAAGTCTGACCAGGGAAGAAAAGCTTTGGTGCAGAGTCTGTCTACACCCCTATCTAGAGCAGGGAGGGACACTTTGGTGGAAAGAAGCCGTGACTGTGGATGCCACTTTTTTTCTCTCTTACAGATGGGAGCTAGCAGTTCCAGAACTCCTCCTTTACAATTTATTTAAAAAACTGGGATAAGTTTGATCCCTAGAGTTTAAAAAAGACATACTTGATCTTCTGTGATACTGAATGGCCATGCTATCCTTTGGAAGACAGGGAACGCTGGCCAGTTGAAGGGTCTCTTAATTACGATACTGTTTTACAACTAGACCTGTTGTGTAGAAAATAAGGGAAACTGCTACATAGAAGTGACATATGTGTTGCTCTGTAACTGTCTGCAAGACACACCAGACTTATGTCCCAAGGGTGCAGATTTGGGTATGAAACCTTCAGCTCCCTCCTATCCTCTTACTTTGCCCCTGTATCTGGGGCTCCCAACTGGACAAGTTGAAAATCAGTATACCCTTCCAGGAGGGGTTGCCTTAGTCTCGGTAGAAATTCTAACAATACCAGTTGCAGTCAAAACTATTGAGAGGATCCAGAAAAGTACATAGAAGCTTTTACAGGACTAACTATACTTTATGAGCTTACTTGGAGCGATGTAATATATGTCTTGGGACAGATTCTGATTCCTGACTCGAGAGCTCGAGTTTCTGGAGAAGCTACTACTTTTGGAGATGAATGTCTTCAACATGAGACAAGGGTAAAGAGGGAATACGAAATAGCCCTTCTCCCTACTGGGAGCCAAGCAGTTCCCATGCCAGAGCAAGACTGGAACTATAACATGGCTAAAAGGGGGTGGGATCAGAACCAGTTTTCCAGACGTATTCTAGAAGGACTCAAGCGAGCACACACTAAGACTATAAACTATGCTAAGTTTACTGACATAGAACAGGGAGAGAAGGAAAATCCTGGTAAATTTCTAGATAGACTATGGGAGGCTCTCTGCAAGTTTACTGACATTGATACCAAAAGTTTGAGGGAGAAATAATCTTAAAAGATAGATATCTCAGTCAGTCAGCTCCAGCTATCGAAACGCCAAAAACAGGCGTTTGGACCAAATCAGTCTTTAGAAAAACTGCTACAGCTGGCTCAGACAGTATATTACAGTAGAAAATATGAGGAGAAGAATAGGAAGAGAAAAGAACCAGGCAAAAGACTGAAGCCCCAACAATGGTTGTTAGACCTGCTCTGAAACAGCCTGAGGAAAAATGCCCAGAGGGACCCAGGTGAAAAGAAATGAGCTTGTTATCACTGTGGAAAGGAGGGACCTCTCAAGCAGGATTGCTCTCAGGAATCTAAGGTGCCCCAGTCTCCATGTTCTGTCTGCAAAGGACCATACTGGAGAAGAGACTTCCCTCCAAGGTGTAGGCCCCAGGGGTCGGACTCTCAGGACAATCAGGACTGAAGGTGCTTGGGGGTACCCACACAAGCCCCTGTACTAATAACACCAGAGGAAACCTGGGTATTAATAATTGTGAAGGGCTGATCAGTCAATTTTCTTTGGACACTGGGGCAACTTTCTTTGTGCTCACTGAAGCCCCTGGTCTGCTTTCCTTCTGATTCACTACCATACTGCAGCTGTCTGGACGAACCAAATGCTATTATTTCATTCATCCTTTAAGCTGCAACTGGGACTCTGTGTTATTTTCTCGAGTTTCTAATAGTGCCAGAGCCTCCCTCACCCCTTCTGGGGAGAGATATACTGAGCAAGGTCCATGCCTCTGTTTTCATGAATATGGAACACACTCTTTTTAATTGAACAAAATTTAAATCTTAGAGTGTGGGCTGATGGAAAAAATGTGGGTCAAGCACAAAATACTGTTCCTGTCATTATCAATCTCAAAGACCCTCACCTATTTTCACAGCAAAAGCAGTATTCAGTAAAGCCTGAGGTTAAGGAATGGGCAAAATCTTACTGTACTGACTTCTCATGATGTAAGTGGGATCTTAAACTCTAAAGTTCTGAGCAACAATGATCCATCTTTAAAGCTACTGTAACTCAAGGGGTGTCAAAAACTCTAGGAATAAAATATCACTTATGCTGTTCTGCTTATTTAACTTATATGCAGAGTACATCATGAGGAACGCTGGGCTGGAAGAAGCACAAGCTGGAATCAAGATTGCCGGGAGAAATATCAATAACCTCAGATATGCAGATAACACCACCCTTATGGCAGAAAGTGAAGAGGAACTCAAAAGCCTCTTGATGAAAGTGAAAGAGGAGAGTGAAAAGGTTGGCTTGAAGCTCAACATTCAGAAAATGAAAATCATGGCATCTGGTCCCATCACTTCTTGGGAAATAGATGGGGAAACAGTGGAAACCGTGTCAGACTTTATTTTTGGGGGCTCCAAAATCACTGCAGATGCTGATTGCAGCCATGAAATTAAAAGATGCTTACTCCTTGGAAGGAAAGTTATGACCAGCCTAGATAGCATATTAAAAAGCAGAGACATTACTTTGCCAACCAAGGTCTGTCTAGTCAAGGCTATGGTTTTTCCCGTGGTCATGTATGGATGTGAGAGTTGGACTGTGAAGAAAGCTGATCGCCGAAGAATTGATGCTTTTGAACTGTGGTGTTGGAGAAGACTCTTGAGAGTCCCTTGTACTGCAAGGAGATCCAATCAGTCCATTCTAGAGGAGATCAATCCTGGGTGTTCATTGGAAGGACTTATGCTAAAGCTGAAACTGCAATACCTAGGCCACCTCATGTGACGAGTTGACTCACTGGAAAAGAGTCTGATACTGGGAGGGATTGGGGGTAGGAGGAGATGGGGACGACAGAGAATGAGATGGCTGGATGGCATCACTGACTCGATGGACATGAGTTTGAGCGAACTCTGGGAGTTGGTGATGGACAGGGAGGCCTTTCGTGTTGTGGTTCATGGGGTCTCTAAGAGTCAGACACAACTGAGCGACTGAACTGAACTGAACTGATGCTGTTCTGGGAGACCCCAGTCTTCAGAAAAATTTTAAAAGGCTAATGGCATTATTAAGAGGCATCTGTGTAAGGTAACTCAGGAAATACAAGACAGTTGGCTTAAAGTTTTACCCATGCCTTTAATGAGGGCTTGAAATTCCCCCTCAAAAATGGGATTATCTAAATGACAGACCGTTTTTGTGCACAGATAATGTTCATTGGAAAGACTGATGCTGAAGCTGAAACTGCAATACTTTGGCCACCTCATGTGACGAGTTGACTCAATGGAAAAAACTCTGATGCTGGGAAAGGTTGGGGGCGGGAGGAGAAGGGGACGACAGAGAATGAGATGGCTGGATGGCATCACCGACTCTGTGGACATGAGTTTGAGTGAACTCCGGGAGTTGGTGATGGACAGGGAGGCCTGGCGTGCTGCGATTCATGGGGTCACAAAGAGTCGGACGCGACTGAGCGACTGAACTGAACTGAACTGAATGTCATAGATCCTGAAGCCTTAGAATTAACTAACTATGTGACCCAGCTTTCAGCTTTTCAACAGACATTATGATAACTTTGGGGGGTGACCCCTTACCCAGCCTCCACAATCGTTCTAATTGCTGGGTCTGTGGAGTGCTCTCCCTCTTCATCAATTGAAGACTTCCCATGGTGGGTTTCTCTACTTCAAGGACAGGACATTCTTCAACTCTGTGAAAACCTTCACCAACAACAATCTTATGTGACACCTCTTCTTGATCTGATGACATCTAACAGTCCTAAAATGGACTTACATAACTATGGATATAATGTAATTTTTTATTTTGATTATGTTTTAGCTTGGTTTAATGACTTATTTTGTTCCCTATATCTGCAACTGTGTAACTGGATTTGTTTCTAACCGTCTGAAAGCTTTTAGGTTACAAATGGTTGTCCAGGCTGTTACCAGTGTCATGATGCTGCTGCTGCTGCTGCTAAGTCGCTTCAGTCGTGTCCGACTCTGCGCGACCCCATAGGAAGCCCACCAGGCTCCCCCATTCCTGGGATTCTCCAGGCCAGAACACTAGCCTTCTTCAACTATTACTTGGGGGCCCCGGATCAGAGATGCTCAATATGAGGATTAGGATAATATGTTGCCTGAACAGTTTAGGGATAGCACCCCTCAATAGCAGGAAGTAGTTATGGAATGAAAATGACACCCCTTTCTCTTGGCAACATAATTCTCCTAAAAGAAAAGGGGGGAATGAGAGAGTCAATTCCTAGGTAGGTTGATAAGAAATCCAGGGTCCCCAGGGAGGAGAGAGGGGTCTGGGGCTCTGGAAGAGGAGATAGGGGTCTGGAATTCTCAAGGAGGAGGAAAGGACAAGGTCTTTTTTCCCTCTACATTCATAAAATATTTTTGTCTTTAATCCAGCAACTGGAACTGATTACACAACAAACAACTCAGTTTAAATTCTGTACTAAGTATTTTATAACAGCAATGTATCCTGCTTGAGGACAGTTTCCCCCTCTTGAAAATTTCTGACTAATCCTGGTATCTTAAAATGTAAATTGTGGGAGTGGGTCTGGTAAAATTTTTACAACCTTAAGACATTCTTTTGATTTATTATAATAACTAATTTAAAAAGTATATAATATCCTTGCTAAGACTAGCAAGTAGGGCATTCTCCATCCCCCTTCTGATGTGTATGTCAGAAGTTTTCTCTGTCCCTTTTCACTTTAATAAAGCCCTTCTATACAAAAAAATATATATACTTGGATTCATTTTAAATGTATAATGTAAACCTAAAACAACCATTTAAAATTAAATGTATGTATATAACTAATATGGTAAAAATTTTATCATATAAAATGCTCAATTAAAACCACGAAAGGTGGAAAAGAAGAGACAAATAGCAATAAAGAAAAAGGGCAACGACAATATAAAAGTAAAATACATGGTAAATAGTAATGAAACATGTCAATTAGCAATTTGAATATTAATAAAATAAGTTCACCAAAGATCTAGAGTAGATTTAAAAAAGACCCAAATCAACAAACTACTGTAAATGGATGTATGAAGATAGACAATGCTAACACAAATCAAAAGATTGTCACACATCATCAATCAAAAACTGACAGAACTGCAAAGAAAAAGGGATTAACCTACCATTGTAGCTGGAGACTTCAACACCATTCTGTCAAAAATGGGCGGATGCAGCATCCAAAAAGTCAGTAAGGATAACATTGAATTTGATCAGGTGGATATAGTGGTTATCTACAGAGGACTTCATGCAACAGCAAAATACACATTTTGTAAAGCTTACATAGACTATTCTACCAAGACACACCACACTGTCAGCTATAAAACACAACAAACTTTTTAAAAGAGAAATTATACAATGTCTGTTCTCAGACCAGAAAGGTGTTAAAGCAGAAATCAATTACAAAAAGAAAGATGGAAAGTCCTAAAACATGTGGTGATTAACAAATATCATATGACTTAAAGCAAAGAATCTCAAGAAAATGAAAAAAATATTTTGAACAAAATGAAAATGAAAATTCAACATCCAAATTTGTAGGATGCAGTAAAATTGCTGATTAGAGGAAAATTTATAGCATTGAATACATAGAGCAGAAAAGAAGAAAGATCTTAAAGTCTGTAATCTAAGTATACATCTTAGGAAATTAGAAGAAGTAAAGAAAATTAAATCCAAGGTAAGCATTAAAAAGAAATAATAGTATGATTTAGAGCATAAATCACTGAAATGGGAAACAAAATCAATAGAGAAAATCACAAAAATAAAAGCTGTTTCTGAAAGAAAAAAAAAAATCAATAAAATTAATTAGGCTTTGACCAGGCTAGCTAAATAAAAGAGAAATAGGACACAAGTTATTACTATCAGAAATGAAAGGAAAGAAAACATTGAATAACCCAGGGAAATTAAAAAAGATAAGAAAGGAATACTCTGAACAACTCTATGCTGACAAATTTGATAACCTAGATGATGAAATGGACATTTCATTTGTTAAAAGACAAAATTTGCCAAACCTTACACAGGAAGAAAGAAATGATCTGAATAGGACTATATGTATTAAAGTAACTACATCAACTATTAATAACTTTCAAAAATAGAAAGAACCAGGCTCACATGGGTTTACTGGTGAATACTACAAAATATTTAAGGGAAAAATTATACTAATTTTCTACAATTTATTTTGAAGAAAAGAAGCATTTGGGACTGCTTTTAACTCATGTGATGAGGCCAGACTTGCCTTAATACCAAAGTCAGAGAACTGACTCTCCTTAAAGTGGAAAAATCTGTGTCCATGGTTCTTCTGTATCTGCGGTTCCACATGTATAGATTCAATCAGTTGCAGCCAGTACTGTAAAATTTACTATTGGAAAAAATCCACAAGCAAGTTAATCCACAGAATTCAAAACCATGTTGTTCAAGGGTCAACTGTATAGCAAAGTTGTGGAATAAAGGCTAGTATACAAACGTCAATAATTTTCCTCTATACCAGCAAAATAAAAAGTGAAATTTGACAGTAGAAACAAAATGCTATTTATATTAGTACTCAAAATGACAAACTGAGGTAAAAATTAAGAAAATGTGTACAAGATCTATATGAGGAGCACTAAAAAATTTTACTGAAAATCAAAGAAGAACTAAATAAAGAGATATTCTAATTTCGTGAATGGGAAGACTTAAAATTGTCAAGATGTAAGTTTTACCAACATGATTTATAGATTAAATATGATCACAATAAAAATTCCAGCACGTTACTTTTTGGATATTGACAAACACTGCAAAATTTATATCAGGCAAAAGACCCAGAAGAGTCAACATAATTACTGAAGGAGAAGAAAAAAGTTGGAGGACTAATGTTCAACACTTCAAGATTTGCCATAAAACTATAGTAATTAAAACAGTATGGTAATGATGAAAGAAGCAACAAATACATCAATAGAACAGAGTCCCAAAATAGGCACTCACACACATAAGCAATTGATATTCAACAAAGGAGCAAAAACAACACAATGGAACAAAAGTAGTCTTTTCAAAAGATGGGGGTGGAAGAACAGAACATCTACATTAAAAAAAAAAAAAAAGAATGAATCTAGAGGCAAACTACATTTATAATGATGGATTTGTCTGCCGGGAGCCAGCGAGGGAAATCCTACCCATGGCAAAGGTCAATTGGGGAAGAGGCCTGACAGGCAAAGGCTAATCAGGGCTCGAGGAACCCCCTGGACTTACCTGAGCATCTACCCCAAAGAAAACTGGAGTCTGACTGCTTTACTATCTTACGCCTCTTACCAAGTCCTCTAATACTTACAGGGGCTTCCCCCCAACCACCTTTCTCTGAAAACATTAATTCAGAGCTGTAGTTTAAAAGTTCTCCTCGGCTTAATAGGAGTGTTCCAATACAAGCCCCTCTGATAGCTTTCTAACTTGCATGACAAGTTTGTCCGGGCTCTTACAACTATGAGTGTGACTGTTTACAGCCTCCCAGCCATGCAAGGACAGAAAGCCTAATATTCTAAAATACAGGAATCTGTTGAAGAAGTTAAAATCATTAGAGTAGTACTAAAAAAGATTTCATTGTTGAATCAATGCTTGCTGCAGTTTCCTCTATCTATTGTATCCTTGGAAATATATTAATCACATATAGAGAATATAAGTAGTAGCCTTTGATTTAACCACATCAGATCTTAAGTTAATAAATTCCTTTCTTGCAGCTCACTACACCGGTGCCTTATAGGAATGTAACTTTGTTATGTGTCTAGCACCTGACTCTAGGAAAGTCACCTTAAAAGAATATAAGCCTTTTACTTGCTAACTAACCTATTGTCAGGAGAGAGGGCCATAAAACTGTTAGCAGGCCCCCTGGCCAGAAGAGGATGTAAACCACCTAAAACTTTTATCACAAGACACACAAAAATAAGCCCTGATCCTGATAAGGGTCAAGACTGCTGACCCCACACGATTTTGGCGTGACTCTATACCTCCCTTTCTCTGTTTCTTATGCGCATAACTTAGGGTATAAAAGCAACACTGATGGGAGACAATAATAGCAAATGAAGCAACTGATAAAGGATTAATCTCCAAATTATACAAGCAGCTCCTGCAGCTTAATTCCAGAAAACTAAGTGATCCAATCAAAAAATGGGCCAAAGAACTAAACAGACATTTCTCCAAAGAAGACATAAAGATGGCTAATAAACACATGAAAAAATGCTCAACATCCCTCATCATCAGAGAAATGCAAATCAAAACCACAATGAGATACCATTTCACACCAATCAGAATGGCTGCTATCCAAAAGTCTACATGCAATAAGTGCTGGAGAGGGTGTGGAGAGAAGGGAACCCTCTCACACTGTTGGTGGGAATGCAAACTAGTACAGCCACTATGGAGAACAGTGTGGAGATTCCTCAGAAAACTGGAAATAGAACTGCCATATGATCCAGCAATCGCACTCCTGGGCATACACACCGAGGAAACCAGAATTGAAAGAGACACATGTACTCCAATGTTCATTGCAGCACTGTTTATAATAGCCAGGACTTGGAAGCAACCTAGATGTCCATCTGCAGACGAATGGATAAGAAAGCTTTGGTACATATACACAATGGAGTATTACTCAGCCATCAAAAAGAATGCATTTGAATCAGTTCTAATGAGGTGGATGAAATTGGAGCCAATTATACAGAGTGAAGTAAGCCAGAAAGAAGAACATCAATACCGTATATTAACGCATATATATGGAATTTAGAAAAATGGTAACCTGAACCCTGTATAAGAGACTGCAAAAGAGACATAGGCATTTAGAACAGTCTTTGGGACTCTGTGGGAGAGGGTGAAGGTGGAATGATTGGAGAGAATGGAATTGTAGCATGTATATCATCATAAGTGACCAGTCCAGGTTCGACGCATAAATTTTCCTCTGTTCATTTCTTTGCATTTGTGCTTTTTTAATAAAATTCTTTTTTAGATATAAAAAAAAAAAAAAAGAAGATATTTTTCCACTTCTATATGTTAGAAGCTGTGTCTGTTACCAGTTTAGGGAAATGTTTGAAAGTACCACTTAAAAGTTGCTTATGATTAAGTTTACTTTGATTCCATCTGAATATAACCAACCAAATACATTTATTGTTTTATCAGAGAGTGGATGGAGAGACAGAGGGGGGCGGGGGCTGGGACTGACTGTATCTTTGAGAAAAGGACGTGGGAAATTGCATGAACCATACCCTGTCTGAGAGAGAATTCTTTCTTTGTGCTAATACCAGAGAATGTGGGGCTGTCATGTGATGAGCAGTTACACTCTTTGTGTATCAGGTCAGGGAGTAAAGAGAGGACTAAGGTACAAGGAAAGGAGGAGTTAGAAAGGGCCAAGTGATTGAAATCAACAAAGGGAATAGGCCAAGAAATACGAGAAAGGGAGAGGAAGGAAAAGACTGAGAGGGTGCTCTGTAGATAGCATTTAAAAGAGACTAGGGAGTGCAAAGGCACCCGCTGTGAAGGAGCCACCAGATACAGTCTGTATCCTCTGCCCAGCCGCAACCGTGAGATACTTTTTTTTTCTGAAAAGGATTCTCATCATCAAACCCCAAACACCACTGCAGTATTTTGTGATAGTATTGTTTTTAAAGTGTATATAATTTTATTTTAGGAATTTGATTACTCTGTGAAAACATTCTGGTATTTTGTAAAACTAAAATATGCTAAGGCATCCTGTCAAGAGAGATGATAAGTCAAGAAGCAAGAGTATTTTTTTATCATCATGGTTGCTGATTTTGTTAGGGAATTACCCACGTGCAAGAAACATTTCCTGTTAGCAGTGGGTTCCATATCATGTTTTAAGCTAATGCGATTTTCTGGTCTAGAGCCATTTGTGTCTGAATAAAAATGACAGCTATATTCAAAAAAAAAAAAAAAAAAAGCAACACTGGAAAATAAAGTTTTGGGCCTTGCTCACTGAAGCTTGGCCTCCCCGTGTCGTTCTTTCTCTTTTTCCATCCTTTTCTCTATTCTCCTTTTTCTGGTTGAGATCCTTGGAGCGCTGGGCCCTCTGCGTTTACTTATCTGCCTGGGCTTCTAAGACTCACTCAAGGGGGTGCCCTGGTGGGGTGCCTCCAGTGATTCGAGAGGGCGCCTGCGGCCTACGTAAACAGAGCAAGCCCCGTGCTGGGGTTTTATTGGTTTCCAGCGTAAACCAAGGAATCATCAGCCCCTGTCTCTCTCTCTTTCTCTCTCTCTCTCTCTGACGCCGACGCCGTTCATCCCGAGGATACCCTGAGTCATATCGAGGCTGGTCCCCGATATTTGTCCAAACATATAGAATGTACAACATCAAGAGTGAACTCAAATGTTAACTATGAACTTTATGATGTGTCAATGTGGATTTGTTAGTTGTAACAAATGTACCACTCTTGTTGCAGACATTGATAACTGGAGAGGCTATGCATGAGCTGTGGAGTATATATATGGGAACTTTCTGTACTGTTCCCTTAATTTTCCTGTGAATCAAAACTGCTCCAAAATAATCGTCTTTAAATATGAAAGCAAAAAGAGAATGAAGTTATATAGTTGTCTGAGATCAGAAACAAATGTCAACAAACACAAAAAAGTTAATGATATATAAAAGAATCTGTTTGTAATACTGGCCAGCCATAATAGTGTTTGGGTTTTTGCAAAAAAAGAAGCAAATATTTTTTCATAGATAGTTAAAGAAATACTTATACTGACTATTTTATTAATGCTTTGATAAAAACAGTAAAAATATATTTTACATAAAATGAAAGATTCTCAATTAAGCCAGCAAATTATTGTCTGTATAATATAAAATATTTCTAACAGCATCAATTATCAACTGACTCAAATTTTGAATAACTGTAATTACTTTTCCCTACTTTTAGTCATGCAGTAAAAGAGACACTGCAGAAATAGTATTTGGGTACATTTTAATTTCAAAAACCTCCCAAATTCACAATGAAATGCTGCAAATTTGAAACCTTTGCATCTGAAGAAGAGAAGTGAAAGTCACTCAATCATGTCTGACTGTTTGCGACACCATGGACTATACAGTCCATGGAATTCTCCTGGCCGGAATACTGGAATGGGTAGTCTATCCCTTCTCCAGCAGATCTTCCTGACCCAGAAATCACACTGGGGTCTCCTGCATTGCAGGCAAATTCTTTACCAGCTGAACTACATGGGAAGCCTGAAGAAGAGAAATCTCAGCTAAATATTTTTTACTAACATTTCTATGAAGTGAATGGTGTTCCAGGTATCATACATTAAAAAACAATTATTCCACTTTAAATTAGGAGATTAATGTTTTCCCTTACTGTATCATTTAACTGCTCTATGACATGCTAGTCACTCAGTCACGTCTAACTCTATCACCCCATGGATCGTAGCCTGCCAGGCTTCACTGTCCATGGGGTTGTCTAGGAAAGGAGAGAGTGGATTCCCTTCTCCAGGGGATCTTCCCAATCCAAGGATTGAACCTCGGTATCCTGCATTGCAGGTAGGGTTTTTTACTGTTTGAGCCACCAGGGAAGCCCAAATGTATGATACATGTGGAAAATATTGGTTCTCAGTTACCTGAGAAAGACTTTGTGAAAAGCTTCACGAATGCAATTCAAGTTTTTCAGTATATACGTTCAGTGTAAACAAAGAATTTCATAGCCTCGTGTTCTTTTACCAAAAATGCACATATTTTTAAATGTCAAAAAGTTTTACATAGTTTTACTGTACTATTAATTCAGGTTCAAGCTTTTCTTGAGATAAAGGAATGTTTGCTAAATATTCAATAATCAAAGACAAACTGTGGCAGCATGAATTATGTGATTTCATCAATGCTAAGTTGCATATGGAAGAACTAAATTTGAAGCACCCAGGGGGAAAAAAAGGCAATCTGTGACTTAGGTAAGAAAACTTATGTCAAACTTGAATTTTTTTATAAAACAAATCATGAACTATGATTTATAACATTTTATAAAATATATCAGTATGCAAATTTTAATTGCAAACAACAGCATCATGCAAACTGACTACAAAATGTGGAAAAATGAAGAATGCTTTTTGATATTGATAAATTTAGTGCTGCTTTTCATTTTAGAAAACATTCCTTTGAATTTGATGTTTAACATAATAAGTTGACCCAAGTGTTAGCCAATTTATTAAACTTGGACAGATGCAATTTTAAAATTAATATGCTTTTGCTTCAAAGTCAAATCCATCCTTTTAAAAATTATAAACCAGTTTTGCCAATGTTTATATATTAAAGTAAAGGTATCTTGGAGCACTCAATTCAGATATTGGAAAACTTTTAAGTATATTTGGCATATTAGAGAATGCCAATTGAATTCATCAACTGTAAATCTTATGAAATCTAAGGATAGATCAGTGTTTTCAATGAAAATTTAGCATCTTCATTGAGATTGTGCTAATGTGTAAAATACATACTTCATGTTCAAAAAGTAATATGGATAAAATAAAATATTTTATTAATACTTTTAGATATTGATTATATATTAAAATTATAATGTGTTGAAGATAATGTGTTAAATATAATATTAATGTATTATTATAAGTAACTGTGTATGTTTCTTTTTACTTCTTTAACATGACTACTAAGATTTTTAAATAACATATGCATCTTGCATTATTATTTCTATTGTTCAGCACTGGTCTAGCTGTTATCAAAAAATCTCACTGAATTGTGACAAATGATCAAATGATTACTTAGCAAGATATACATTAAATAATTTGTTAATTTATAAATATGATTTTCAATTCAGGTTTAATTTATCTACATTTCCACCAAGTTAAGATTACTAGATTTCACATTACATTTCATTTTATTATTTTTTCTCTTTTTAATATTCATTCTGATAATTTAATTCTGTTTCAAATACCACAACTGAGAAAACTAAAGACATTAAAAATATTAAAAAGGGATATAATGAAACCTGGATTTATACTGAAAGAAAATAAATGCTGGGAAAACGGCAGATGTGACACATATCTTAATTTCTTCTAATGACACAGCTGGATAGAGTCATTCAGTGGATTTTCAAAGTAAATAACAAAAGTGAAATGGATGTGCGATTACCACACTGTATAACACTGGACTCAGGAATTGGCTAGATGCTCCCTTCTTAGGTTGAATGCATGGATCCTTCTTTTCACATCGTAGGAGACTTGATTAACATCATTGCCATCATTTAAACTTTATTAAAGAATTGTTAATAAATTTTTATGCATTGAACCTAGTGCAAGTTCTTTAAAGGAATTTTCTCATTTAATTTTTACATCAATTCTAGGAGGTAAGTTCTCTTATTACTCTAATCATACAGCTAAGAAACAAACTGAGAAATATTAAGTCATTTGTATAATGTCCAAGAAAGTCAGAATATTAGTGACAATGTATGTGGACTTATTAAAGGAAAAAAGTCTCATAGAAGATATTATCTATAGCTTTTTAGGCTATCTTCTTGAGACTAATGTTTATTTAAGACAACTATGATAAGTTTTCTTCTCTATCTAAGAAAATTTATTGAATATAAAATATGCTAAAGAAAAGAATGATCCAATTGTGACTTTAATCTTAGAGCAAAAATGCAGATTTTCTTTAAGGAAAATTCAGTCCAATTCTGCATCTTTGCTACTTGTTCAATCCAAAGAAAATGTAGTTTTGTTATTTCACTCTCTGCTGAGCTTCCCACTTAGCTAGAATGGTTTCTCACATGGTATTTTAGTCACCTATAGTCAATGAATCCGGAGAAGGCAATGGCAAGCCACTCCGGTACTCTTGCCTAGAAAATCCCATGGACAGAGGAGCCTGGTGGGCTGCAGTCCGTGGGGTCGCTAAGGGTCGGACACGACTGAGCGACTTCACTTTCCCTTTTCACTTTCACACATTGGAGAAGGAAATGGCAACCCACTCCAGTGTTCTTGCCTGGAGAATCCCAGGGACGGGGGAGCCTGGTGGGCTGCCGTCTATGGGGTCACACAGAGTCAGACACGACTGAAGTGACTTAGCAGCAGCAGCAGCAGTCAATGAATCAGGCTCCCCTACTGGCTCAGATGGTAAACAATCTCCCTGCAATGCAGGAGACCCAGATTTGATCCCTAGGTCAGGAAAATCCCTTGGAGAAGGGAATGCCTATCCACTCCAGTATTCTTGTCTGGGAAATCTCATAGATACAGGAGCTTGGCGGGCTATACAGTCCATGGGGTTGCAGAGTTGACACAACAAGGCGACTAACACTTTCATCATCAATGGATCAGAGCGAGCACTCAACTTAGCATATATTTGCCATTCTTGACTTACTATGACATCTCTATAAGAAAAGTTCCAAGACAATTTAGAAGAAGGGAAAGGGAAATATTAAGTAATAGGACCATTAAGAGAAGTTAATCTCTATGTAGTCAAGCAGGAGACCACTACAGTTTCCTGACACTCTCCTCTGAGAACCATGACAGATGAAAAAAGACATGAAAGGGCAAAAGTCAAGAGCTCAATACCTTTGCAGATTCTAAGATGCAGAGGTATCCTAGCAACACGAAGGGATTTTTCTTCTTTTTCGGTGAGGGGGTGTTAAAGGCTAAAGCCATACATATATGCTGCTTGTCCCTGGTCCATATGCTGTATATGTATAATTAGGAGAATGGCTGTCCTGGGTGTAATCCCACTTCACCAGTCCTTCTGGAGTGGCCTAACTTCTGAAGGTGTAATCCAGTCGTGTCATGTTCTGTGAATGTGTGTGCATTTTATGCCAATTTCATTCTTGGTTTGGGATCTTTATACTTGCTGTTTCTTCTTTGTGAAATCTTTCTCCCTATGACCTAGGTGGCACTAGTGGTAAAGAACTCAGCTGCCAATTCGGAAGACATAAGAGATGTGGGTTTGATCCCTGGGTTGGGAAGATTCCCTGGAGAAGGAAATGTCAAACCCACTCCAGTATTCTTGTCTGGAAAATCCCATGGATAGAGGAGCCTGGTGGCCCAAATTCATAGGGTCACAAAGAATCGGACAGGACTGAAGCAACTTAGCACACATGATCTTTTTAGATTCAGATTAAATGCCACAGAAAAGGGAATCAGGAGCTCCACTCACTTGCCATGCTTACTGATAAATTCACTGTTGGCTAGACTAGTGCCTGATGGATTCTAAACCCTCAAATATTTGAAAATATGTGAATGTCTATGCGAAAGAGGGACATTAATTTGGACAGGACTTCTTAGATTTCAAAGTTTTTTTAACACATGCAAAATTATCCAAAAACCTTAGGAGATTAATATTTTATTGTATTTACTTTTCAATTGAGATAATGAAAGCTCAGATTAGAAAACAACATGTCCAAAGTCCCTCAGCAGTTGGGAGCACAGGATTTCTGATTCCATGATTTTGCTATTTCAAAAACATCAAAGAAATAGATATTAGGATTTTGTCTAGGTGTATATCAGATGCAACTAATACAATCTTCACTCTGCATCTACTCTGGATATAGATTGTTAAGAATTGGAAATTTTATGACTAATGTCCACATTTTGGTCCCTGCCCTCAAATTTGATAATCTCATTGTCCCTGTGAGTCCTGAGACCCTAAACTATTAAGCACTTATAGTTCCTGAAATGTATCTTCTATCTCTGATGCTTTTGTAGTTTTATATATATTTCTCCCTCCTTCCAAAATGTGCTTCCTCCCTTTGCCAGATCTTCAAAGTTCTATTTCATGATATATTTCTCTAGATTTTACTGAGCCCAATACCTACCTGTCCCTCATTGACTCCTGTCTGTTGTGTCTGGTATCCACTCCTGCTGTTGGATTTTCATGTTTTATTTCGCTCAGGTGCCTACCTGATCTTCCCACTAGATAGAATTCATGCATTAGATATCTGTGAACATACAGCACCTAGCAATTTATGTTAAAAGATTGATTTGGGGAGCATGAAAAAGTCCAAAATGTGATTATGCTATATGGTATGGAAGGACTTTTTTCCTAAGTATATAGAGAAACAGAATCATCTCAACAACTGAAGGAAGAAATCTAACACATCCCTACTGAGTAACAGAGGAAAAAAAAAAAAAAACAACAAACCTGAATGCTGTAAAATAGAAAACTATGCAAAGATATAAAGTAGTAATTAACCTCCTCATGTGTGCTCAACAGCTATCTTCCACAGGGTCAGGCAATTTGCAAAGAAGATGAAGTTTAGGACATAAAAGGAAGAGAGAGATCTCACGAAAGCTCAGTTTCACAAACACCTTTGGGTATTTCCAAACAACACAGGTTCTTAACATACACATTTTAAATTTTTTATTGCTCTCTTCTAAAAATGGAAATTGCTTTAAAAAGTACTTGCAAGAAGAAAATGCACCCATCTCTTAATTTATGAAGGGTTATAATGGGAAGCCTTATTTATTATGCTTGCGTGCATGCTCTGTCGTGCCTGACTCTGTGTGGTCCCATGGACTGTAGCCTACCAGGCTCCTCTGTGGGTGAGATTTCTCAGGCAAGAATTCTGGAGAGGGTTTTCATTTCCTGCTCCAGTGTATCTTCCTGACCCAGGGACTGAAGCTGTATCTCTTGTGCCTCCTGCATAGGTAGGTGGATTCTTTACCACCACACCATCATTATTTAGACGCTTTCTTGGTGGCTCAGATGGGAAAGAATCTGCCTGCAATGCATCAGGCTTGGGCTGGATGCTTGGGTTGGGAAGACCCCTGGAGAAGGAAATGGTTACCCACTCCAATATTTATGCCTGGAGAATCCCATGGACTGAGGAGCCTGGAGGGCTACATTCCACAGGGTCGCAAATGGTCAGACACTGCTGAGCAACACACACAAACACTCCCCTTCCACACACACACACCATTATTTATTATCGTTATGGCTTAAATACATACACTGGAAATCTATAGCAAAACTAGAGAGAGAAGGGTGTGCAAAACTCAATGGCAAAGAAGATATTCTGAGTTCATCTGAATTCATATCACAGAGAAAAGGGGAAAGAGACAAACATAAAATCATATTTGGTTGAGTGATATATCAAGCAATCCTGGGTCAAAACACTAAACAATACTTACAACTCATACAAACAACCCGATTCTGTAAATTTCTTTCTAAATTGAAGAGCAGATTCCTGCAGGCTTTGAAAGGGAATTCTTTTCTAAATTACTGGGCAATTTTCTCCACTCCAATTGAGCTATATAATCAGACATGGTCAAAACATTGTACTAGGAAGCATAATATAAAATGATTTCAACAAAACCATGACTTTATGGATCCATCGCTGCAGAAAGAGTTAGGAATGAAAATGGCAAAAGCATGAGCTGGACTTTAGCTGGGTTTTAGTTGAGAAAAAATCCACTGTTGCACTCTATTCATGAAGCTTTCAAATTATTGTGAGTAATTGAAAATACATTGTAAATTGTATATTTTACCATATTAGACCTTTAGAAATCTGAACCCATAGTGAGATGTGATTCACATGCTCTTATTTCTTACCCTAAAGCTAATTAGAACAAAATGAGATCCGTGAAACTGAGCAGATTAGTACATCCAAAATGTCTTTCATAGTAAAGGTTTAAATTTCGCTTCCCACCCATGTTTAGAACTGAAATAATACTTCCCTCTGGATGCAGTCTGCTTGATGTCAGCTGCCTAAATAACTAAAGTGCACAATTCACCTCTACCCTCTCAAAAATATGACAACTGACTTTCAGAGAAAGTATGTGCTTGTTTCAATGCAAACCAAGCATATAAATAATTGTTGTTGTTAAAAATGTCTGTTTGTTCCTAACCCTGATGGTTATGAGATTGGGTAGCTCTTCTGTTTTAGCATCCAGAAATGGGAGAGAATTCCGAATAAAGCTCCTTCACAATTGCTTGGCCTGATATCCACATATGCTTAGCCTTGAATAAGAATAGAAAAGCCAAACTCTTGGCTAAGTAAGTTAAAAAAAAATGACTTACTAAAAGAAAGCCTTCTTCCCCATTCACTTTCTTGTCAGGGTAATGCCCCTACTATTACGGTGATCTGGCTGCTGTCAAGGCCACAGGTTGCTGGACTACAACTGGCAAGTGGCATTACAATAGATAACTTTCTTTCATTCATTCAGTATGCATATTTTGTGCACCAAGTGCTGGAAAACATTCTAAACACTGACATTGCAAAGAACAAAGCAGAATTCCTCTGTACTCGGGAAACTTGCATTTATTTTCTGGAAAGCAAACGATAAAGAACTTCTTTTGGAAGACACTCTATTAAAAAAACAACAACAACAACAAAAAGAAACAACCGTCTCCATAACTATAATTAGAGTTTTACAAACTAGGATGAAGTTGTTAGAGAAGAACTTCCTGGGAAGGTAGGATTTGAGCTAACAACTGAAAGATGAGACAGAGGTAACCAAATGAAGAGGAAAAAACAGAGGTAAGTCAAAAAACAAAACAAAACCCTGAACTTCTGAAAAAATATTGTAAAATTTCTGGTCCTACTTTGGGAAAAAGCCTATAATCAGACAGGCATACATAATATAAGAACACCAAAGCTCCACATAATCTAAAATATTCATTACAAACAAGTGTTTCTAGGTTCTATGGCCCTTATGAACCAGAGTCAGAGGTTAGAGATCAGGGCTTGAACAGGGGAAAGGTTTATGAGAGAACCAACTCTTATGGATCTGAGGTCTTAAAGGCTATGTTCTCAGGCTATGTCTTAAAAATAAAAGACATAAAGAAGAAATAATTGCTTTCAGGAAGAGCTGAAGATCTAGCAGGAACAGGGTGAAACCAATACAAGTATTCACTCAACCTTTAGGAAAATGGTTCACAATGTACTACAGAGTAAGACAATACTAAGGAGTCTTAGGAGAATACTTGACAGTGGATCTGTGCTTACTAGTTTGTGGAATTTGACAACTCTGGACAATCCTACTAGTGATAAGTATGCAGTGATCACTATAAGGAGAAAGGGTGATTTTAATACACTTATGAATTATTTGTGATTATCATTCCCAGATCCAGGTAAGGGACCAAAAGCAGAGAGGGGCTGAGAACTTGCTCAATGTGATAAAGTCAATTAATAGTAGAACGGTGATAAAAACTGAGACAGACTGGCAATGAGCCCAAGTTCTTAAACATAGTCCAGAAAACTGAGTCAAGAAATGAATGAATTAATGAATATTTGGGAACGATGAAGCACACAATCATGAGGCCATTAAACTATGTTGATTACATTATTATAAGAAGAGGGGAGAAAGATAGCGGAGGAATAGGATGGCGAGACCACTTTCTCCCCCACAAATTCATCAAAAGAACATTTGAACGCTGAGTAAATTCCACAAAACAACTTCTGAATGCGGCAGAGGACATCAGGCACCCAGAAAAGCAGCCATTGTCTTCGAAAGGAGGTAGGAAAAGACATAAAAGATAAAAAGAGAGACAAAAGAGGTAGGGACGGAGCTCCATCCCGGGAAGGGAGGCTTAAAAAAAGGTTTCCAAACACCAGGAAACACTCACTGGCAAGTCTGTGGTGAGCGTTGGAACCTCAGAGGGCCATATAACCGGGAGGAAAAAGAAAGAAATAATTAAAACCCACAGATTACCTGCCAAAGGGTAACTCCCAGTGGAGAAGCAGTGCAGATGCCTGCATCCGCCATTAGCAAGTGGGGGCTGGGCAGGTAGGCCCAGCTGATCTGCTTAGAGGGAGGACCGGGCCTGAATGCCACGAGGGCAGCCTGGGGGAGCTGACTGGAGATAGCAGAGCAGACTGTGGGGTAGCTACCCCCCAAAAAGGTGAAAAGCCCTAACCTAAGACTCTGCCAGCCCCACTCACAGAACAAAGGACTGAGCAGAGCTAGCCAGCTGTGGACGGCCCATCCCCTGCCGAGACAGGCAAGGGAGGGCAGCCAAACTGCAGGCAGGCTTCGTTGTTAACCAAGGCTTCATGGGTTTCTGACTGGTCAACATCCACCTGAGAAGGTGCGCTGGCTGTACACCCAGAAAACTGAGTGGGAGGGACCAGGGAGGCAATAAGTCACAATGACTGTGCTCGCCAAATGCCTGGTCACCTGAGCTGCTCGGACTGGGGAAGGCACAAAACGCCAGCCCAGTTGAGTCTGCACCTTTGTGGAGTACCCGAGTGCCTGAACCTGAGATGCTCAGACCTGGGAAGTGCATGCAACCCAGCGCCAGCCTCGGACAGTTCCCAGCAGAGCAACCTAGAACCTGTGCAGTGTAGACTGGGACAGCACATGCGCCGTGAGCGGGAGCAAACCCAGTGTGGCTGAGACGCTGCGAGCACTCCCCACAGACGCCAGAGAAATTGTCTGCAGCATTCCTCCCTTCCCAGAACAGGACTGAACAACTGAGCCTTAAAAAGTGTCCACCACCGACCCCTAGTGTCAGGGCAGATATTAGACACTGAAGAGACCAGCAAACAGAAGTTAAAACAGAGGGAACCACCTTGGAAATGACAGATAGAGAAGTCTAGAGACTACTCCAAGAATAAGACCAAAAACCAGAGGCAAGAGGCTTAAGCCCGAATCCTGAGAACACCAGAGAACTCCTGACTCCAGGGAACATTAATCGATAGGAGCTCATCAAATGCCTCGATACCTACACTGAAACCAAGCACCACCCAAGGGTCAACAAGTTCCTGAGCAAGACATACCACGCAAATTCTCCAGTAACACAGGAAAATAGCCCTGAGCTTACTATACAGGCTGCCCAAAGTCACTCCAAACCCACTGACATCTCATAACTCATTACTGGACACTTCATTGCACTCCAGAGAGAAGAAATCCAGTTCCACCCACCAGAACACCGACACAAGCTTCCCTAACCAGGGATCCCTGACAAGCCACCCGTCCAACCCTACACACAGCGAGGAAACTACATAATAAAGAGAACTCCACAAACTGCCAGAAGACGGAAAGACCACCCCAAGCACAGCAATATAAGCAAGATGAAGAGGCAGAGAAATACCCAGCAAGTAAAGGAACAGGATAAATGCCCACCAACACAAACAAAAGAGGAAGATATAGGGAATCTATCTGATAAAGAATTTCAAATTTTGATGGTGAAAATGATTCAAAATCTTGAAAGCAAAATGGAGGTACAGATAAATAACTTTCAGAAAAGGATTGAGAAGATGGAAGAAAGGTTTAATAAGGATTTAGAGGAAATAAAAAAGAGTCAGTATACAATGAATAATGCAATAGATGAGATCAGAAACACTCTGGAGGGAACAAACAGTAGAATAACGGAGGCAGAAGACAGGATAAGCGAGCTAGAAGATAGAATTGTAGAAATAAATGACACAGAGAGGAAAAAAGAAAAACGAATTAAAAGAAATGAGGACAATATTAGAGACCTCTGGGGGCAATGTTAAACGTCCCAACATTCAAATCATAGGAGTCCAAGAAGAAGAAGACAAAAAGAAAGACCATGAGAGAATACTTGAGGAGATAATAGTTGAAAACTTCCCTAAAATGGGGGAGGAAATAGTCACCCAAGTCCAAGAAACCCAGAGATTCCCTAACAGGATAAACCCAAGGTGAAATACTCCAAGACACATATTAATCAAATTAACAAAGATCAAACACAAAGAGCAAATATTAAAAGCAGCAAGGGAAAAGCAACAAATAACACACAAGGGGATTCCCAAAGGATAACAGCTGATCTTTCAACAGAAACTCTTCAGGCCAGGAGGAAATGGCAAGACATACTTAAAGTGATGAAAGAAAATAACCTACAGCCCAGATTACTGTACCCAGCAAGGATCTCATTCAAATATGAAGGAGAAATCAAAAGCTTTACAGACTAGCAAAAGCTGAGAGAATTCAGCATCACCAAACCAGCTCTCCAGCAAATGCTAAAGGATCTTCTTTAGACAGGAAACACAGAAAGGGTGTATAAACTCGAACCCAGAACAATAAAGAAAATGGCAACGGGATCATACTTATCAATGATTTCCTTAAATGTAAATGGGTTGAATGCCCCAACCAAAAGACAAAGGCTGGTTGATTAGATACAAAAACAAGACCCCCATATATGTTGTCTACAAGAGACCCACCTCAAAACAAGGGACACAAACAGACTGAAAGTGAAGGGCTGGAAAAAGATATTCCACGCAAACAGAGACCAAAAGAAAGCAGGAGTAGCAATCCTCATATCAGATAAAATAGACTTTAAAACAAAGGCTGTGAAAAGAGACAAAGAAGGAAACTACATAATGATCAAAGGATCAATCCAAGAAGAAGATATAACAATTATAAATATTTATTAACCCAACATAGGAGCACCGCAATATGTAAGACAATTACTAACAAGTATGAAAGGGGAAATTAACAACAGCACAATAATAGACTTTAGTACTCCACTCACACCTATGGACCTATCAACTAAACAGAAAATTAACAAGGAAACACAAACTTTAAATTATACAATAGACCAGTTAGACCTAATAGATCTCTATAGGACATTTCACCCCAAAACAATGCATTTCACCTTTTTCTCAAGCGCACACGGAACATTTTCCAGGATAGATCACATCCTGGGCCATAAATCTAGCCTTAGTAAATTCAAAAATATTGAAATCATTCCAAGCATCTTTTCTGACCACAATGCAGTAAGATTAGATCTCAATTACAGGAGAAAAACTATTAAAAATGCCAACATATGGAGGCTGAACAACACGCTGCTGAATAACACAAATCATAGAAGAAATCAAAAGAGAAATTAAAATATGCATAGAAATGAATGAAAATGAAAACACAGCAACCCAAAACCTTTGGGACACTGTAAAAGCAGTGCTAAGGGGAAGGTTCGTAGCAATACAGGCACACCTCAAGAAACAAGAAAAAAGTCAACTAAATAACCAAACTCTACACCTAAAGAAACTAGAAAAGGAAGAAATGAAGAAACCCAGCGTTAGTAGAAGGAAAGAAATCTTAAAAATTAGGACAGAAACATTATCCTCAATGGTGAAAAACTGAAAGCATTTCCCCTAAAGTCAGGAACAAGACAAGGGTGTCCACTCTCACCACTACTATTCAATATAGTTCTGGAAGTTTTGGCCACAGCAATCAGAGCAGAAAAAGACATAAAAGGAATCCAAATTGGAAAAGAAGAAGTAAAACTTTCACTGTTCACTGATGACATATCCTCTACACAGAAAACCCTAAAGACTCTACCAGAAAACTACTAG